>NC_081247.1:497500-630000 GCF_902713425.1 Acipenser ruthenus | reverse complement strand
ATGCTGTTTTGAAGGCAAAGGGTGGTCACACCAAATATGGATTTGATTTAGATTGTTCTTCTGTTCACTCGCTTTGCATTTAGTTAATTGATAAATATAATCTATTAACACGTCTATTTTTGAAAGCATTCTTACTTTACAGCATTTTTTCACACCTGCCTAAAACTTTTGCACAGTACTGTGTATATATATATATATATATATATACACACACACACAGACACACCGGGGGCAGCAGTGTGGAGTAGTGGTTAGGGCTGTGGACTCTTGACCGGAGGGTCGTGGGTTCAATCCCAGGTGGGGGACACTGCTGCTGTACCCTTGAGCAAGGTACTTTACCTAGATTGCTCCTATAAAAACCCAACTGTATAAATGGGTAATTGTATGTAAAAATAATGTGATATCTTGTAACATAAGAACATAAGAAAGTTTACAAACGAGAGGAGGCCATTCAGCCCATCTTGCTCGTTTGGTTGTTAGTAGCTTATTGATCCCAGAATCTCATCAAGCAGCTTCTTGAAGGATCCCAAGGTGTCAGCTTCAACAACATTACTGGGGAGTTGGTTCCAGACCCTCACAATTTTCTGTGTAAAAAAGTGCCTCCTATTTTCTGTTCTGAATGCCCCTTTATCTAATCTCCATTTATGACCCCTGGTCCTTTTTTCAAGTCAAAGAAGTCCCCCGGGTTGACATTGTCTATACCTTTTAGGATTTTGAATGCTTGAATCAGATCGCCGCATAGTCTTCTTTGTTCAAGACTGAATAGATTCAATTCTTTTAGCCTGTCTGCATACGACATGCCTTTTAAACCCGTGATAATTCTGGTTGCTCTTCTTTGCTCTTCTTTGTAACAATTGTAAGTCGCCCTGGATAAGGGCATCTGCTAAGAAACAAATAATTGATATATATATATATATATATATATATATATATATATATATATATATATATATATATATATATATATATATATACAGTACCAGTCAAAAGTTTGAGTACACTTGCTGGAAACTAGTTTTTTTTCATAATTGACAATGTTTTACGTCGTATACGTTTCTGTAAATACTTGAAAATGAAAACACATGTTACAATATACAAAACAAAACATAAGGAGTATCAAAGCAATGTTCAAGAAAATTGTAAACTGTCTCTAAATCTTGGATTCCTCAATATAGCCAGCCTTTGCCTTAATAACAGCCGCACAAACACAAGGTATTCGGTTAACAAGTTTCAGCAGGAAATCACCCGACATGTCTTCCCAGCGCTTCTGCAGCAATTCCCAGAGATGTAGGGCACTTGTGGGTAGCTTTGCTTTGGCTCTTCTGTCCAGTTCATCCCATACAAGTTCTATTGGATTGAGGTCTGGTGACTGGGCAGGCCAGGTCATTAGATTGAGTTGTCCTTCACTTTCCTTCTTCGATAGATAGTTCTGAATGCCATTCCATCAGGATTACGGCTAGTTGGGCAGAATGAAGGACTGCCCAACTAGCCGTAATCCTGATGGAATGGCATGCCTCTGAAGTATGCTGTGATAGCCATGCTAAAGATCACCAGCTCTGTCACCAGCAAAGCAACCCCAGACCACAACACTGCCTCCTTCATGCTTGACAGTGGGAACCACACATGTAGAACTCATGCGCTCTCTGCGTCTTGCAAAAACTCGGCGGTTGGACCCAAATATTTCAAATGTTGACTCATCGGTCCATAAGACCGACTTCCACTCCTCAAACGTCCAGTTTCTGTGTCTCTTCCTCTTATTCTGCACTCTTTAACAATGGTTTCTTTGCAGCAATTCTTCCAGTTAGGCCAGCTTCACGCAATCTCCTCTGAACAGTTGATGTTGAAACATCTGTACTTCTAGTAGCATTTAGCTGAGCTTGTATTTCAGGGGCAGTTAATCGCGTGTTTCGCAGAATTGTGACTCGAATGAATTTGTTCTCTGATTCTGAGGTCACCCTTGGCCTGCCTGACCTTGTTCGGTCCTCATGAGTGCCAGTTTCTTCAAATCGTTTGATGGTCTTGGCCACAGCAGTTAAAGACACTTGCAAAGTTCTTGCGATTTGTCTTAAAGATTGACCTTCATTTCTTAAAGCAATTACAGACTTTCTTTTTTCTTTGCTTAACTGAGCGTATTTTGCCATTTTCTGCTCCCTTACATTCAGGAATGACAAACTTGTGCCTATGCTACCTATATTTATAGTAATCATGGACCCTCACCTGTTAACAATAATTGGTGACAAAAGGTTAATTAGGTAACATGCTAGTTAACTCGGAGAACATCTAACAAAGACACTTTTATACTTAGGCCAGTGTTCTAACACCGTGTTATACACATTTCAGACTTTTAACTGACTTGGGCTTCAGACTGAAATCCCCTTGCTTTGGGTGACCATTTCATTGAAATTGACAAGATTTACATTTTCATTTAAAAATAAAATTTTTGAATGCAATTCACGTATGATTATCAGCTTATATAAGTACACGTAGCATATAATGAAATATTAAGTGTTTATAGACAAGTTTATACAGTTAAAAGCATAGATAATCATGAAAAACCTGGTTTCAAGCAGGTGTACTCAAACTTTTGACTGATACTGTTTATATAAAAATATAGAGTGCCGTGAAAAAGTATTTGCCCCCTGTCTGATTTTCTGCATTTTTGCACATTTTTCACATTGTATTTGGTCAGATTTTTGGGGGGGTTGTAGTAGTATATAGAGGGAGTCTGAGAGAAAAATATGACACCAAAGTTTGGTGCTTCTTTCATTTGTTTGGTGTGCAAGGTAATCAAACACGCAGTCTTCAGGTGTGAAAAAGTTATTGTCCCCCCCCCAGTTAACTCAACCCAATTAAAGGGATAATTAGGGTCAGCTGTTTGAGTACTTTGGTTAACAACCAGGCCTGATTTGGGCCAGCCCTGCCCAATATAAATCTGACTGACTTTGGCCCTTACCATCAGAGTGAAGTTGTCAGCACACAGGTTCTAGAGGCACATCATGCCACGAACAAAATAAATTCCTGAAGACCTCTGGAAAAAAGTTGTTGATGCCTATCAGTCTGGAAAGGGTTACAAAGCCATTTCTAAGGCTGTGGGGCTCCACCGAACCACAGTCAGAGCCATATTGTCCAAATGGAGAAAGTTTGGGACAGTAGTGACTCTTCCCAGGAGTGGCCGTCCTGCCAAAATCTCTCCAAGAGCAAGGCGTAAAATCATCCAGGAAGTCACAAAGAACCCTAGAACAACATCCAGGGATCTGCAGGCCTCTCTCGCCTCGGCTAAGGTCAGTGTTCATGACTCCACCATCAGAAAGACACTGGGCAAAAATGGGACTAGCAAGGCGGAAACCATTGCTCACTAAGAAGAACATGAATGCTCGTCTCAAGTTTGCCAAAAAGCACCTGGATGATCCTCAAGAGTTCTGGAACAATGTTCTATGGACAGATGAGTCAAAAGTTGAACTTTTTGGCCGACATGGGCCCTGTTATGTCTGACGAAAACCAAACACTGCACTCCACAGTAAGAACCTCATACCAACGGTCAAGCATGGTGGTGGTATTGTCATGGTTTGGGGTTGCTTTGCTGCATCAGGACCTGGACGCCTTGCCATCATTGAAGGAACCATGAATTCTGCTCTGTATCAGAGAATTCTACAGGAGAATGTCAGGCCATCCGTCCGTGAGCTGAAGCTGAAGCGCAGCTGGGTCATGCAGCAAGACAATGATCCGAAACACACAAGCAAGTCTGCATCAGAATGGTTGAAGAACAAGAAAAAGAGACTGGTTCGGTGGAGCCCCAGAGCCTTAGAAATGGCTTTGTAACCCTTTCCAGACTGATAGGCATCAACAACTCTTTAGGAATTTCTTTTGTGTCATTTTTTCTCTCACTCCCTCTATATACTACTACAAACCACAAAAAATTCTGACCAAATACAATGTGAAAAATGTGCAAAAATGCAGAAAATCAGACGGGGCAAATACTTTCACGGCACTGTATATCGAGGGCCCAAATAGGCGATAACAAATACTGTACAACCACTCCCTCGTTTTATCAGAGGCGTCAGAGTCCAATTAAAGTCCTCTACGCAACCCGCTTTTTCTCATTGTTCGTACGACATTAATGCTTTGTTTTTAATTGTTTTGTATATTGTTGTTTGTGATGTGCAGTACGAAATAAAACTCACAGTAATTCTAAGTGCCGATTGTATACTGCAGGTAAGGCATGTGCAGTTAGACAGTAAAGATGGGGAACCGACTCCAGGAGCGCGATGTATCCGAATCCGCAGGATAGCGAGGGTCGATATAACGAGGGGTGGGTGTAGTTTCATTTTGTATTGTCAGTTCTTGTTTGTGTGTGGAGTTCATATTGTTCCACATTCCCAGAACTGATTTTGGTTAATAGATTCCTCGGTGTCTGTGAGGGTTGTGTTCATGTGTTTCTCTTTGTTCTGTTTCAGGGTGTGTTTGTGTTGCTTTAGGGTCTCGCAGTACCTGAGGTGTAAATCTGGGTTGTGTGGCTGATGATGTTTTTGATTTGATTCTTGTCTTAGTTTTTTCCTTATTGTTTCACATTCATCATCAAACCATTTTTCTTTGGGTTTGTGCTTCTGATTGTTTTTTACTTGTTCATTTTTTTGAGATTTGCCTTGCTTGCTGTTTGTTCTAATATTTCATTCATGTGATTGATTAACTGCCAGATTTACTCCTCTCACATTAGGCTAGCACTGTGTGATTTGGAAGGTGTCAGTAAGGTTAGTGTTTTCAGGAGAGCCAGTTGCTTTATCGAATTCCTCTGTGCTGTTTGGAGCCCATTTATAAGTATGGTTCAGATGGTACAGCTTGCATGGCTGTATTAGTGTGTTACTGGGCTGTCTTGTTCTTTATAGGAACACAGTAATTTGACTGTGGCCTGACAGAGGTGTTTGTGGCTTGACAGTGAATGCATTAATAAAGGAGGGGTCCAGGTCAGTGATGGCGTAATCAACTACGCTAGTCCCAAGAGCTGAGCAGTATGTGAATCTACCTAAAGAGTCCCCTCTGATCCTGCCAGTAATGATGTACAGACCCCAGGCTTGAAAGAGATGCACCAACTGCCTCCCATTTGTGTTCACAATACAATCAGGGTTGTTTCTGTGGATTGAGGTAGGTGTGAGGTACAGAGGGGTTTGTCCAAATACATGGCTGTTACCTTGTGTGCTTCTACAGTCAGGCTCTGTTCCTGTTCTGGTGTTGAAATCCCCACAGAGCAGCACATTTCCCTGGGTCTGGAAATGGCTGATCTCTGTGTGGAGGGTATGAAAATATTCCTCATTGTAGTTTGGGATTCCGAGGGAGGGGTGCAGGCTGCACACAGGTAAACGTCAGTTTCACCTTGGACTGCGTTTTTGTTTATTTTGAGCCACGTGTGTGTCTGTCCTTGTTTAATTGAGCTGATGGATTGGGCGAGCTCCCCTCTGTGCCACACTAGTATTGCCCCCGGCGTCCCTGCCGTGTGTGACTGTGCTGTGTTTCAGGGAGGGCACTATGATCTCCCTGTAGCCTAAGGGACAGCGAGTCTCTAATAGGATCATAATATCAATATTATTTACATTGAGAACAAACTCAGGGTCTGTGCTCTTCAGCCTGAAGACCGAGGAATACAGACCCTGGATGTTCAGCAGCTGATTGAAGGAGATCTCAGCTTTTCTCTTTTTGTTTTTTAAATTTCTATTATTTATAAAAAAACAAACTGCAAATTACAACATTAAGTAAATATGTAGATGTATCTGTGCAGTGATACTGTGTGTGATATACACACACACACACACACACAGAGACACACACACGCACACACGCACGCATGCACGCACACACACTGACACACACACACACATTGTTTTTCTTCATATTCATATCACATTCGTTTCTGGTATTTTCCCAGGTAAACTAGGGTTTCCTGTGTCCTACCCGAGTGCTGCGGGCCCCTCAGTCCAGCAGTCTTGAGCAGAGGGTGTTGAGGAGCTGTTTTATCTCACCCAGCTCAGTGGTGGCAGGGGGGGCTGGCTGAGCGAGGGCTCCAGCTTAGCTGAGCTGGTGCTGTGGCTGGTTGGTGCTCGGAGGGGCTCTGGGTCTGGCTGGTCCTGGCTGATCTGTGCTGCTCTGGGTTGCAATGGTTCAGACAGTGTTGGGCCGTGCTGTGCTGTGTGGGCGAGGGGTGGGTTGGCCCCTCCCTGGTGTGTGTCCTGTGGCTCCAGGGGGTCTCCTCCCTGGTGTGTGTCCTGTGGCTCCAGGGGGTCTCCTCACTGGTGTGTGTCCTGTGGCTCCAGGGGGTCTCCTCACTGGTGTGTGTCCTGTGGCTCCATGGGGTCTCCTCACAGGTGTGTGTCCTGTGGCTCCAGGGGGTCTCCTCACTGGTGTGTGTCCTGTGGCTCCAAGGGGTCTCCTCACTGGTTGTATGCTGCGCTGGGGGGGGGGAGCTGGCTGGGCTGTGGCCCATGGCTGTATCCTTGAGGGATTTATCAAAGACCCAGACGCCTTCCTGGTTGAGGTGCACTCTGTCATACAGCTGCCAGGGGCTCAGTGTGGGGGGGTGTGCCAGGTGGACACTGGGCATCAGAGCACAGCCCCGGACGATCTCAGCGTTGATATTACTGGTGATGTGTGGGGGGGGTGTCTGCTCTGTGGAAATGACAACTCTGGAGTCTGAACTCCTGCGTGGCTCTCTCTGACACCTTCCTCACTGCTTTGGCCACGTCTCCGCGCTGGTCCAGGGCATTGGTGCCGGTATGCATGGCGATGTGTCGGGGGCTCCCCAGGCTGGTTCGGTTCAGTAGCTGCAGGGGTCTCTAATAGCTGTTTCACACGAGCACAGCCGAGCCGAGCCCTCACGGTACGGCTAGTTCCACACGGGTCATTTTGTCGATCCGAACCGGAACCGTGAAACTCTGGCCTCGCGAGATATCTGGTACTGGCTCTGTGCTGAGCAAGGCTGGGGGCGCGGTTAACTCGTACTGCCTGAAACGATAGAGTCTACCAAAAGATTTCACAGGGATTGAGAAATATGAGACTAAACCGCAGCGCGAAACAGTGTTGTGAAAAAATAAAAATAATAAAACAGGATTAAAATAAATAAACGATCATAACAATAAAAGCGTCAGACCGCAAAAAAAGTGAATCTGATGTCTTAATGGACGCAGTTCTTGGTCACAGACCTGCAGCGACCGGCGCCGATGTGTTGAATTCAGAGACTTGTCTTCTGGAAAGTATTTCTCCTTTAAATTGTTTAACGCTGACAGGGATCATTTCAAACAGAGACAAATCAAACCTTACAGTGTGTGAACTGCAAGGTCTGCTGCTGCTTCATGAATTGAGTTCCATGTATTTATCAGCAACGCTTTATATTGTGTGACATAAATTAATATTAAATAGATATGCGATAGATATTAAATGAATGTTAAATTAATATTTAATAAATGTGCACTAGCTGGTTTCTTGCTAAATGTTACCCAAATATCGATTGAATATGTAATAATTTCCCCTTATTAAAAATACAGTTAATCTGACTTGAATGTCAATGGAAAGTAACAAGGAATAATTGAATGTAAATTTAATATGCAATTTAACATTCATTTAATATCAGTTTAATATTAATTTATGCCACGCAATATAAACCATTATCATTTTTTCTAATGAATAAAGTGATCAGTAATCGCGCAGATTATTTTGTGGTTACTTTATAAACCAGTCCTTAACAGAAAATAAAGAAATAAAGAAATAAGCTCCGTATATTGGAAATGTGCAAAGTATCTGAAAATCACATTCAATTCGGTCATTTTAAAAAATCCCATCTATTAACATTGCATGTATAAAAACAAGCTGTACAGAAAAAATCTCTTTAATGTTTCGTTTAGATTTTGTTTTTAATAGGCCTGCTTTAAATCTATTTTTCTGACGTGTTTCCTGACATTTTTAAATACTATCTGTAGCTTTTTAAAGTTATTATTAGTAGTAGTTAATGTAACTTTAATAATATGAAATGAAATTATTCGGTTTGTATTTGCAGTCAGCAGCATGTGAAACACAAACCCATATTTGTGTATTCGTGTGAAATCTTTTGGTACTTTATCGTTTGGGACAGTCCGACCTCGGGATCCATTCTCAAAACAAATCCACAGCACTCCTCTGTGCGCGCGTGTCCGTGGAATCTGACGTCACGTTCCACAGGCAGCTGCTTCTTTGAGCAGCAGTGTGAACACACCCGCGCTGGGGGGGCTCGGCTCGGCTCGGCTCGGCTCGGGTGTGCTAGTCTGAAAAGGCTAAGATGTTTGGGCTCCAGATCTTGTTCCCTCGCCGGTCACGGAAGAGCCTCCGTCAGGGTTTTCTCTCACACTTTCAGTTTGTGTTTCTTCTCCCCTCTTCAGGATCGCGTATCTCGCGGCTCATTGCGTTCACTGCGGTTTCCATGACAACAGAACACCGCTACAGTTCGAAATTCGAAACACTGCTACAATTCCAACTGCGATTCCAAACTGCAGCTTGAGTTCATCCTGTCGATTTAAGAGACTTTACTGTACGAGACGATCTCGGGGTTTAGTTAATATTTATATCTAGAAAATATTATTATTTCAAGATTCATTTTAATTGAGGTAAGAGGCTCAGCTTCTGCCTTTGTCACCTTTCTTTCTTTCTTTCTTTCTTTCTTTCTTTCTTTCTTTCTTTCTTTTTCTTTCTTTCTTTCTTTCGTTCCTCTTTTATATTATTTTATAATAATAATACTGCTCATAATAATAATAATAATAATAATAATAATAATAATAATAATAATAATGATGTCTCCTCTCTGCTCCACAGTTGATGTGACTCTGGACCCTGATACAGCGTACCCCACGCTCATCCTGTCTGCGGAGGGGAAACGAGTGAGACTGGGAGAGACATGGCAGGATCTCCCTCGCAATCCAGAGAGATTTGATTACTGGGAGTGTGTGCTGGGCAGGGAGAGCTTCACCTCGGGGAGACGCTACTGGCAGGTGCAGGTGGGGTGGAATACATACTGGAGATTAGGAGTCAGCAGAGAGTCTGCCGAGAGGAGGGGGGGGATCAGCATGACCCCCCAGCAGGGTTACTGGACTGTGAAGTGGTATGGAGGTGCGTTCACTGCTCTCACTGACCCCGAGACCCCCCTCCCCCGGAGCCTGAAGCCCCAGAAGCTGGGGGTGTATCTGGATTATGAGGAAGGGCAGCTCTCCTTTTACAATGTGGAGACCAGATCTCACATCTACACTTTCACTGACATGGAGTTCAATCCCAATGAGAAACTCTATCCATTCTTCTGTACTGAGGACAGGAATACAGACCTTGTGCTGGAGTCCCCTGACCCTGACCCTGTCAGCGCTGCAGATTAAACACACATTGCTGTCTGAACCAGGAAAGTATTCAAACAGCTCAGACAATCTCCTCTTCACTTTCACTGACACTCTCTCTGCACTCTTCTGGGCTGATGAGAAGAAATCCTCACTCTTCCACCCTCTTACCCTGAGCCCCTCCTCTTTATTTCTCTACACCCCCTTTCCTACTCTCCCTTCCTGTCTCCCTCTCTCTTTCCCATCCACCTCTCCATCCCCAGATCCCTCTTTCTCTCCTCTTCTGCTCTCCTCTCTTTCTCTTCCCTCTTATATAATAATCCCCTCCCTCTCTTTTTCTCTCTTCCCTCTTATATAATAATCCCCTCCCTCTCTTTTTCTCTCTCTTCCCTCTTATATAATAATCCCCTCCCTCTCTTTTTCTCTCTCTTCCCTCTTATATAATAATCCCCTCCCTCTCTTTTTCTCTCTCTTCCCTCTTATATAATAATCCCCTCCCTCTCTTTGTGATCACAGTAGCCTTTGTGCGGCCAATTTTGCGCTAATTTTGAGTCCTAAAAAATGTCTTTCAGCACATCAGTCAAATGATCAGCGGCTCGCAAGGCTATGTTATGCTCAGACAAAAATCCAGAAAGCTTCAGCTCTGCAGTTTTAACAGCAGTTTCTAAATTTACGTTTTCAGTACTCACATGCATGCACTGTGTGATTGACATCTGATTCGGAGCCAAACATTCTACTCTCCCTCTCTCCACCCTGCCTTCTCTACTCTCCCTCTCTCCTCCATCCTCTCTACTCTCCCTCTCTCCACCCTGCCTTCTCTACTCTCCCTCTCCTCCCTGCCCTCTCTACTCTCCCTCTCTCCTCCATCCTCTCTACTCTCCCTCTCTCCTCCCTGCCTTCTCTACTCTCCCTCTCCCCTCCATCCTCTCTACTCTCCCTCTCTCCTCCATCCTCTCTACTCTCCCTCTCTCCTCCCTGCCTTCTCTACTCTCCCTCTCTCCTCCATCCTCTCTACTCTCCCTCTCTCCTCCATCCTCTCTACTCTCCCTCTCTCCTCCATCCTCTCTGCCTCTCTCCACCCTGCCTTCTCTGCTCTCCCTCTCTCCTCCATCCTCTCTACTCTCCCTCTCTCCTCCCTGCCTTCTCTACTCTCCCTCTCTCCTCCATCCTCTCTACTCTCCCTCTCTCCTCCATCCTCTCTACTCTCCCTCTCTCCTCCCTCTCTTCTCTACTCTCCCTCTCTCCTCCATCCTCTCTACTCTCCCTCTCTCCTCCATCCTCTCTGCCTCTCTCCACCCTGCCTTCTCTGCTCTCCCTCTCTCCTCCATCCTCTCTACTCTCCCTCTCTCCTCCCTGCCTTCTCTACTCTCCCTCTCTCCTCCATCCTCTCTACTCTCCCTCTCTCCTCCATCCTCTCTACTCTCCCTCTCTCCTCCATCCTCTCTACTCTCCCTCTCTCCTCCCTGCCTTCTCTTCTCTCCCTCTCTCCTCCATCCTCTCTACTCTCCCTCTCTCCTCCCTGCCTTCTCTACTCTCCCTCTCTCCTCCATCCTCTCTACTCTCCCTCTCTCCTCCATCCTCTCTACTCTCCCTCTCTCCTCCCTGCCCTCTCTACTCTCCCTCTCTCCTCCATCCTCTCTACTCTCCCTCTCTCCTCCATCCTCTCTACTCTCCCTCTCCCCTCCATCCTCTCTACTCTCCCTCTCTCCTCCCTGCCTTCTCTACTCTCCCTCTCTCCTCCATCCTCTCTACTCTCCCTCTCTCCTCCATCCTCTCTACTCTCCCTCTCTCCTCCATCCTCTCTACTCTCCCTCTCTCCTCCCTGCCCTCTCTACTCTCCCTCTCTCCTCCATCCTCTCTACTCTCCCTCTCCCCTCCATCCTCTCTACTCTCCCTCTCTCCTCCCTGCCTTCTCTACTCTCCCTCTCTCCTCCATCCTCTCTACTCTCCCTCTCTCCTCCATCCTCTCTACTCTCCCTCTCTCCTCCATCCTCTCTACTCTCCCTCTCTCCTCCATCCTCTCTACTCTCCCTCTCTCCTCCCTGCCCTCTCTACTCTCCCTCTCTCCTCCCTGCCCTCTCTACTCTCCCTCTCCCCTCCATCCTCTCTACTCTCCCTCTCTCCTCCCTGCCTTCTCTACTCTCCCTCTCTCCTCCACCCTCTCTACTCTCCCTCTCTCCTCCATCCTCTCTACTCTCCCTCTCTCCTCCCTGCCTTCTCTACTCTCCCTCTCTCCTCCATCCTCTCTACTCTCCCTCTCTCCTCCATCCTCTCTACTCTCCCTCTCTCCTCCATCCTCTCTACTCTCCCTCTCTCCTCCTTCGTCTCTACTCTCCCTCTCTCCTCCCTGCCTTCTCTACTCTCCCTCTCTCCTCCATCCCCTCTACTCTCCCTCTCTCCCTCTCTCCTCCCTCCCCCCTCTAATTTTGTACTGTGATATTTTGTAACAGCTGTAAGTCTCCCTGGATAAGGGTGTCTGCTAAGAAATAAATAATGATAAAAGACTTTCTAGACAATAGATGAATGCATTATTTTCCATGTAATCAATATTTACACTGAAGCTGAGATGCTCCCTGAATATTATTCATTGCTAAACTCAGTGAACTGATTTCTGCTATTTTGATATGAATCTTCTGTTCTGTTTTTGTAGCGCATCTATTTTCTATCTTTCTTGATAAAATGTATAAAAGATATAACGGTGTTGTGTGATTTACTGCTCAATTGTTTACCTCGGCAATCTTGAACTCGTAAAAAGAAAGACATTCATGACAGCAGAGTGCTGATTAAATGAGACCATTACACATATGAATGAATTGGATCCTTAAACTGGACATTTTAATTGTGATTCTTCACACATAACTCTCAACAATAACAAGCCTGTTGGGTCCATGAGCAGATTCTTCACAGAGGCACTGTGCTCTAGTCTAGCTGCTATAGTCAGCAATCAAACACTGCTCTAGTCTAGCTGCTATAGTCATCAATCAAATACTGTGCTCTGGTCTAGCTGCTATAGTCAGCAATCAAACACTGTGCTCTAGTCTAGCTGCTATAGTCAATCAAACACTGTGCTCTAGTCTAGCTGCTATAGTCAGCAATGAAACACTGCTCTAGTCTAGCTGCTATAGTCAATCAAACACTGTGCTCTAGTCTAGCTGCTATAGTCAATCAAACACTGCTCTAGTCTAGCTGCTATAGTCAGCAATCAAACACTGCTCTAGTCTAGCTGCTATAGTCAATCAAACACTGCTCTAGCTGCTATAGTCAATCAAATACTGTGCTCTAGTCTAGCTGCTATAGTCAAACACTGTGCCCTAGTCTAGCTGCTATAGTCAATCAAACACTGTGCTCTAGCTGCTATAGTCAATCAAACACTGCTCTAGTCTAGCTGCTAAAGTCAATCAAACACTGTGCTCTAGTCTAGCTGCTATAGTCAATCAAACACTGCTCTAGCTGCTATAGTCAATCAAACACTGCTCTAGTCTAGCTGCTAAAGTCAATCAAACACTGCTCTAGTCTAGCTGCTATAGTCAATCAAACACTGTGCTCTAGTCTAGCTGCTATAGTCAGTCAAACACTGTGCTCTAGTCTAGCTGCTATAGTCAATCAAACACTGTGCTCTAGTCTAGCTGCTATAGTCAATCAAACACTGTGCTCTAGTCTAGCTGCTATAGTCAATCAAACACTGTGCTCTAGCTGCTATAGTCAATCAAACACTGCTCTAGTCTAGCTGCTATAGTCAATCAAACACTGTGCTCTAGTCTAGCTGCTATAGTCAATCAAACACTGTGCTCTAGTCTAGCTGCTATAGTCAGTCAAACACTGTGCTCTAGTCTAGCTGCTATAGTCAATCAAACACTGCTCTAGTCTAGCTGCTATAGTCAATCAAACACTGTGCTCTAGCTGCTATAGTCAATCAAACACTGCTCTAGTCTAGCTGCTATAGTCAATCAAACACTGTGCTCTAGTCTAGCTGCTATAGTCAATCAAACACTGTGCTCTAGTCTAGCTGCTATAGTCAGTCAAACACTGTGCTCTAGTCTAGCTGCTATAGTCAAACAAACATGTGCTACAGTGCTACACCCAGTTAAAGAAATCTGTTTGCAAGCCATGGTTTCAGTTAGGGTTGCACTTCCTTGTGCACCGGGAGGGTGAAATTGTCCCCGCCCCTTCGCTGGCTTTTTTCCAGTCATTAACCAATCAGCTGCTGCTCCCCCTGCTGACTGGCATGCCGTCAGCCAGTAACATGACCCAGAAGACACTGCAGAGGTGAAGTGAGGCGGGGAGTCCAGCAGCCTTCCCAAGTGCGAGGCACAGAAACAGAACTTCCTTTAATCCAGTGATCATGTCATCCAGGTCTGCGAGAACATCTTTCAAAAACTGTACATCTGAGAGCTAATGCAACTTCCAAGCAGGTCGTCTTTATGAAATTATTTTGTTAAGCTATAAATCACTTAAAGAAAAAAGAAAAATCATGCATTTCCACACACTTTAATTTTCCAACAGTGTAGATTTTTATTTAAAGCTATTTAAAGACGTCTTCACATTTTGTTGTTTTTTTTTAATTTGTAAAAATCATCTTTTGGAATGTAAAATTCAGATTGCAAAAGCAGTGGCTCAGTGTGTGAGGTTTACTGGTCCCAGTTTAATGAGCGCACTGGTCTAGTAGACGTAACTGGCAGTGAAGAGAGACTGGGAGGCAGCCTTGTCTTTCTGTCCGCTCTGAACGTAAGATCCAGTCGACGCCAATCCGTTAATCTGAAGAAAAAAATAATAAACCAAAATCAGTAAGACACACAGAAAGACAGACAGACATTGCACACACATACATAGAGATAGAGACACACACACAGACACACACAGAGAGACAGACACACAAACACACAGAGATATATAGACACACACACAGACAGACAGACACTGACAGGGTGAAGAACCCTCCTCTGTAAAGAAGGGTTTATTTTTGTGATGGATTTTGTGTCCAGGACTTGTTTTGTACCGGTGTCACAGAATATTTGTTCCCCCAGCAAACAAATATTAACTCCCCCCCCCCCCCCCCAGGACCCAATATTTCACCTTGTGAATATTTGTTTCCCCTCCTTATTTTTTTTGTAACAGGTCTTTGCTAAATCGATGTTAATAATGTGACTGCGCCACCTTGTGTTTATCGAGGACAAGGACCTCGAGTGGTTGGTTCCCGCGCAAACTCTTTTACCTGGGAGAAACCAAGCAATCACACACCAAAAATAATCTGTACAAGTTTTTATTAGTAATAATTGATTTTATAAATCTCAAACACATTAACAATAATGTAAACCATATGACAATGCCACCTTCACTTCACAGTCTATAACAATTGTCTAGTATATATAGGGATGATACAATAAAACAAACTCTAAATCTATCAGTTTCTTATAGTGAAGTTAATTAAACTAGTTACCACAGATTATATTATTGCAGTTTATATAAAATACTCGGATCTATCAGTTTCATAAAGTCTCTCCGCGTTCCAGCTCCAGTCTGCAGCGCGGAATCTCCTTCACAAGTCCGGCTCTCCCTCTCACAATATTCCTCCGCATTTATAAAGGCAGGAGATGATTGGCAGGGCGGGGAGATCAAGCAGCGAGCCGGGGCGGGGCGGGGCGGGGCGGGGCGGGGCGGGGGGGGGGGGGCGTGCATTGGGCAGACAGTCCTTCAGCCAATCGGAGTTTCGCTCGTATAGTTCCATAGAGGAAAGAGAGAAAGTAGTTTAGGGGGGTCCAGTGAAGCAAATCCATCAAACCACACTCGAGATGAGAAATAATAATAAAGAGCTGAACAACAAAACACACATTTATATAAATAAATCAACACACACACACAATACACATTTATCAAATAATAATATGAGAAACACAATCCACACGTGAAGAAGAAGAAGAAGAAGAAGAAGAAGAAGAAGAAGACCCTACTACAATCGCACAGTTTCGTTTTTCAAAGCTGGTAAAGGAGACGAACACAATGCTTGTGTGAACGCACATTTTAATTTAGACGCACGGATGCGACTAGAAATCCCTAAAGGTTGAATATAAACAATAAACGAGATTTATTTATAAAGCTGAAAAGTATAAAACAAAAGAGAAAAAAAGAACCTCACAGTCGGATCTAAACTCAAAGCCCAATCGCAATGCACTCTGGGAATGTAGTTTATTGGTGTCCACTGCCCACTGTGAATCGCACATTAAAAACTACAAATCCCATACCCGCCAGTTTCACTGAATTATCAACAGACAGTTCAACCAACAGGGGATAAAAGATTTCACCTGGCTTCAGTTTGACAGTGTTAAAAAAAAAAAAAAAAAACCTCCATGTTGTGCCCGTTTTATCAGGAGGCAGGGGAACTGATGGCAGGACAGACTGCATTTTTAACAGGGAGCCAGGAGTTCAAACATGAAAATATCTTAAACACAGCGCTTCAAAACGACACGCAGTGTGCGGAGAGGCAGCTCAGCGCGCTGCCATGAACAGCAAGCAGCGCCTTCTGAGGAACATGCGAGCAGGGAGCTAAAAACACACAACCCTCCATTTTAATTGTGTTGATGCGACAGCATTGAACCGCACAAGTGTTGTGTAAGAAAGGAAGGAAACGAAGATCTGTAGATATTCAACTTTTGAAGTGCGCGTCTATCTTTTTTTTTTTTTAATTAGGCGCACATGTGCCTGAAAGATACCGCGTAGAGCGTCTGTTACGTGTTTGTTGTTGTCGTTGTTTTGTTTCATTATTGCTGTTACGCATTGGACGCTATTATATTAAATCCCGCTAATAATTGTTGCTCATAGCTGACGGGTGGATCGCGGATCGCGTTGAGATCCCCCACAATGCACCGCAGTGTTTGCTGTTTTGGCCCCCACTGGTTTAGTAAAATACACTTGAGCTTGTTCACCACACTGTAGCTAATCAAGCTCTTCTTAAAACCTGGAATGGGTGACATTGCTGTGCAATAGGAGTCTTATCTCCATCTCTGCAGTCATGGAAATCAATTCTGGGTTTGGAAACCAAGCAGCTTTCTCACAGCAGTTCACATGTGCTGAGTAGTATTAAAAACAGTCACCTCTGATGGGAATACAAGCACTTCCAGCCTCCGCTCCAGAGCCATCATCAGGTACAGATTCACTAACTGCAGGAAGCACAATTCAATCACATCAGGGACTGCAAGAATCTGCTGATATAGTGAGCAACTGCTTTATATTTTGGTATGGATTCCACCAAATTCACTGTCTAAAACAAGTTGAATGTGAATTTCTGTAAACCCCTTTAATAAAAAGCAGTTTGTCAGGCTGAAACAACCTCAGAATCTGAAATCAAGATTTCTGTTTGAATACTGAAGTGCCACTCTGGTTGCTGCAAATGAGACCCGCTGATGCTTGGGTGTTGTGGTTTTGAAATGGTTCCTTCTGCCACCAGTGACACACAAGTCCTCGGAGCAGCTGATTCAAATCCCGCGGCGTTCTGGGACACGGGGGAGGAGCGGAGCACGCAGCACAAACACAAACAAACAAAAGGCAGGCAGTCTTCCTAGCGACAGCGTGTGGAAGCGACATCGTGGGAGAAGTACAGCGCAGTTAGAAGCAGTTTGAAAGCAGGTTGACAGCTGCAGAAGCTACACTAAACAAAAAAAATGGTCTTCAAGCCAGTAATCTGTGACAACTGCATGATGTGGGAAATCCGAGAAAACCCAACAGAGCTCAACCAAGTTTGTGTAAAGTGCCGCACCATCCAGGACTTGCTTCAGCGATTAAGCCTGCTAGAAAAGGAGCTGGAGGAAATGAGACAGCAACAGGAGCTTGAGGAGCTGACACACCCACAATTCATGGAAGTCTGCACCCCTAGCAGACTGAAAGCCACCAGGGAGATGGAAGAGAGTCGAAACAGCTGGGTTCAGATAGGCAGAAGCAGGGAAAAAAAGAAACTTCGTCAAACACAACCACCAGAAATCCAGACATCCAACACATTTGAGCCACTTCAACATTTAGATGACCAAAACCAACATCAAGAGAATGAAAGAAACAACACCCAGGACCCTATAAACAGTGCTGACCAGCCAGCAAAAAGAAGGGAGGTCATGATTGTTGGGGACTCCATACTGAGAAACACAGCAAGTTCAGTTCGCAGTTTGGACCCCCTTACTACAACAGTGTGCTGCCTTCCAGGAGCCTCTGTCAAGCACATCACTGAGAACGTGGACAGGCTCCTAGAACGAACAGGAGATGACCCGGTAGTAGTCGTCCACATTGGTACAAACAACATTGGAAGAGACAGGCCAAGATCCCTGCAGAACAAATTCAGAGAGCTAGGAAGGAAATTAAAAGACAAGACCAAAACTGTGGTATTTTCTGGGATACTGCCGGCGCCTTGCAAAGGACCATATGGACAGCTGGAAATACAAAATCAAAATGCATGGCTGAAATCATGGTGCACACAGGAAGGCTTCACCTTTCTTGAACATTGGAGCACTTTCTACAACAAGGACTATCTATACAGGTGGGACGGACTGCACTTAAACAGAAAGGGAACCAATCTACTCGGAGAAAGGATCCTTCAGGCGGTACAGAAGCATTTAAACTAGAAAGGAAGGGGGGAGAAAACAAAAAAACAGAAGGGAGACCACATCAAAACAAGGGCAACAACTCAGGTAAGACCACTATTAAATGTATTTATCTTAATGCTAGAAGTCTCAGAAACAAAATGTTAGAACTTGAAGCTACTGCACTAACAAGTAACTACGATGTGATAGGTGTTACAGAAACTTGGTTGTCTGAGAGTGATGGAGACGAATATAATATCAGTGGGTACACACTGTATAGGAAAGACAGGCAGGACAGAAGAGGCGGAGGGGTAGCGCTATACATAAGAAATAGCCTTGAAGCCCAGGTGTTAAATCAGGACAAAGAAAACAATGCAGAATCAATATGGGTCAAAATAATGGACACAAATTCAAAGGGCATAATAATAGGAGCATGCTATAGACCGCCAAATTCAGACGCTGAGCAAAATAATCTGTTGTACAATGACATTAGAAATGCGTGTAGAAAAGGAGAAGCCATACTAATGGGGGATTTCAACTTCCCCTGTATAAATTGGGAAAACCCGATGGGGGGCACGACGGACGAAATTGAAATGGTGGAAATGACAAATGACTGCTTCCTAACGCAATTTGTCAAGGCACCGACTAGAGGGGAGGCATGCCTTGATTTAGTCTTTTCAAATAATGAAGACAGAATAACTAAAACAGAGGTCACAGAGCCATTGGCAAACTCAGACCACAACATGGTCTCATTTGAAATATTTTTTAAAACCCCAAAAGTAATGACTAAAGCTAAGGTTTACAATTTTAGAAAAGCAAACTATGAAGGTATGAAACGGAGACTAACAGAAGTAGATTGGAGTAAAATAGAGAAAACATCCACAGAAAAACGGTGGCTGTCTTTTAAAAATGTAGTACTAGAGGCACAAAACAATTACATCCCAAAAGTAGACAAATCTAAATCTAAAACAAAATGGCCAAAATGGTTTAATAGATCAATTAAAAAAAATATTCAGCGAAAAAAGGCACTTTACAGAGCGTTTAAAAGGGACCAAAAACAAAGCACACAGAAAGAGTACTTGGAACTGCAAACACAAGTCAAAAAGGAAGTTAGAAAGGCCAAGAGAGAGATAGAAATCAATATTGCTAAGGGGGCTAAAACCAATTCCAAAATGTTTTTCCAATATTATAACAGCAAGAGAACATTCAAAGAGGAGGTTAAATGTCTAAGAGACACAAATGGCAAAATCATAGATGAAGAAAAAAAAATAGCAAATATATTAAATGATTACTTTTCACAGATTTTTACAAAGGAGGACACGGACAACATGCCCCACATGTCGACCTGTTCCTATCCAGTTTTAAATAACTTTAGCATAACAGAGGCAGAAGTGTTAAAGGGACTAGGAGCTCTTAAAATAAACAAATCCCCTGGGCCGGATGAGATCCTCTCAATAGTACTCAAAGAAATGAAAGAAGTTATTTACAAGCCGCTAACCAAGATCATGCAACAGTCTCTTGACACAGGGGTTGTACCGACAGACTGGAAAATAGCAAACGTAATACCGATCCACAAAAAGGGAGACAAAACCGAACCAGGTAACTGCAGACCAGTAAGCCTGACTTCTATTATATGTAAACTTATGGAAACTATAATAAGATCCAAAATGGAAAATTACCTATATGGTAACAGTATCCTGGGAGACAGTCAGCATGGTTTTAGGAAAGGGAGATCATGTCTAACTAACCTACTTGACTTTTTTGAGGATGCAACATCGACAATGGATACCTGCAAAGCATATGACATGGTCTATTTAGATTTCCAGAAAGCTTTTGACAAAGTCCCGCATAAAAGATTAATTCTCAAACTGAACGTAGTAGGGATTCAAGGAAATGCATGCACATGGATTAGGGAGTGGTTAACATGTAGAAAACAGAAAGTACTGATTAGAGGCGAAACCTCAAAATGGAGCGAGGTAACCAGTGGTGTACCACAGGGATCAGTATTAGGTCCTCTGCTATTCCTAATCTACATTAATGATTTAGATTCTGGTATAGTAAGCAAACTCGTTAAATTTGCAGACGACACAAAAATAGGAGGAGTGGCAAACATTGTTGCAGCAGCAAAGGTCATTCAAAATGATCTAGACAGCATTTAGAACTGGGCAGACACATGGCAACTGACATTTAGTAGAGAAAAGTGTAAAGTACTGCATGCAAGCAATAAAAATGTGCATTATAAATATCATTTGGGAGATACTGAAATTGAAGAAGGAATCTATGAAAAATACCTAGGAGTTTATGTTGACTCAGAAATGTCTTCATCTAGACAATGTGGGGAAGCTATAAAAAAGGCTAACAAGATGCTCAGATATATTGTGAGAAGTGTTGAATTTAAATCAAGGGAAGTAATGTTAAAACTTTACAATGCATTAGTAAGACCTCACCTAGAATATTGTGTTCAGTTCTGGTCACCTGCATTACAAAAAGGATATTGCTGCTCTAGAAAGAATGCAAAGAAGAGCAACCAGAATTATCCCGGGTTTAAAAGGCATGTCGTATGCAGACAGGCTGAAAGAATTGAATCTATTCAGTCTTGAACAAAGAAGACTACGCAGCGATCTGATTCAAACATTCAAAATCCTAAAAGGTATAGACAATGTCAACTCAGGGGACTACTTTGACCTGAAAAAAGAAACAAGGACCAGGGGTCACAAATGGAGATTAGATAAAGGGGCATTCAGAACAGAAAATAGGAGGCACTTTTTTACACAGAGAATTGTGAGGGTCTGGAACCAACTCCCCAGTAATGTTGTTGAAGCCGACACCCTGGGATCCTTCAAGAAGCTGCTTGATGAGATTCTGGGATCAATAACCTACTAACAACCAAACGAGCAAGATGGGCTGAATGGCCTCCTCGTTTGTAAACTTTCTTATGTTCTTATCTGTGTGTGTGTCTCAGTGTGTGTCTTAGTGTGTGTGTGTGTTTGTCAGTACGTGTGTGTGCGTGCGTGTCAGTATCTGTGTGTGTGTGTGTGTGTGTTTGTCAGTACCTGTGTGTGCGCAGGTCAGTACCTGTGTGTGTGTGGGTGTGGGTCAGTACCTGTGTGTGTGTGTGTGTGTTTGTGTCTGTACCTGTGTGTGTGTGTGTGTGTGCGTGCGCATGCGCATGCGTGCGTCAGTACCTGTGTGTCTCTGGGAGATATATTTTTTGTCTCAAGTCCCCTCCCGCGCTCCGTTCATAACTGATGTAAAACTAAAACAACTCCTCAGAACTATTCATGACGAGGGACATGTTAATAAAAACATAAACCATGGCGATTGTGTTGATAAAGATATCGCAGGAATAAGTCCAGGCAGCAGAACGCCAGGGAAAGCGACGCGTTGTGTTTTAAACCTGTCAGCGAGCCCGGCTCTGAAGAACAACAAAACACAAAACAAGAGACGCACATCGAGGGCCTGTCAAATTTGAAAATTCATTTATTACATTTCTCTTCATAGAATCCTCTGTAAGGTTAACATACAACCAGTCATATACAGAACAACGGATTTTGATAATTTACTCTAGTTATTGATAAAAAAAAAAAAAAAATTGTAATATTTGTAAAACTTCCATCCTTTCCACAAGTCTCAAAACACCTGAACCGTGCCGTCTGAAGATATCCCTGTGTCTCTATCAGATGAATCTATAACAGCACAGCAGCTCAAATTAAAATGTGCATCGCTGCCCGAACCCAGCGACTGTCTATCACATGTCTGCAAACCTCAAGCCTAGAGGCCGTCCCAAACTGCACAGAACCGCGGAAATCTGAAGAGAATCTGTAATCTGCAGAGGGAGCATCTTACCTGTTTAGTATTTGAATGATAAAAATGGAAATCAAGTAAACATACTATCAAACTCTTTACAGGCGAAGCACTTCCAATGTAACATATCAGGCCTTTTTGTCAGTAAAATCTTTATACGCTGTCAAACAAAAACAAGACTTCTCATTGGGTCACGTTTTCAAACCCTCAACTCCAGCCTTTATGAACTCCTACTTCTTAAAAGGAGACACAACGTCTGTCGATTTCACAAAACTAGAAGCGAGCAGCTGAGTTCATGTATTCCAGGTCACTTTAGCGGTCCGTTTGTGATAATTCCGATGACGATGTCGCTGAGGAAGATGGCGGCTCCCTGGAGGAGTGCGAATTCCCAGGAATTCACTCCTCCACAGATTCGGACCGTCTCTACTCCAGACCGACTGGTTAATTGAAATCCCAAAACACCACTTCCGAGAGACTTCCTTAAAAACAAAGTGCTTGATTACTTTCTCATTAACTGATTTCCTCGTCAATTTCAAAGATCGCAGGTTAACCAGGAACGTAATACTATCACATTCTGAATATGAATATAGCTGAGTTATTAATTGTAGGTAATACTTAGAATACCAGATACACATTTAGCATTAAAAAGCAATCCATGTGATTTCTTTACCAGTCGTTCATTATTTTGTGTATCAGCCTCCACACAAAGCCGAGCGCAGTGCGGTATACTGTAATGATGCTCCAGTCAGTCTGCCCGGACTGCACCTGAACCATCTTAAAAACACGAAGCCTCCAATAAGCTCATTTGTAAAAGTTAGTAAAGAATGGCGCTATATAATCTAAGGAAGCTGAATGTGAACTCCTAGCTGGAGCAACGAGAGAGGGAGAGAGGGGGCGGGGCAGAGAAGGAGGCGGAGACGCTGCTAGGCAACCGGCTCCTGAACATTCCACTCCGCTGAGCAGAGACCGTTAGGATTTAAAAATGCCAAAGTTCCGAGCGCCGTTAGTATGGGCTGCCAGAAATGAGGAGAAAATAAATACAGCTTTTTATAAATGTGTGCATTCAGATATCATTTAGAAATCTAGTTACAACATTTAACAGTTAGCTAAATATTTAAATACATCTTAAATATCTTATCTAGATTTAACATTTAGCTAAATATTTAAATAAATCTTAAATCTCTTAGCTAGATTTAACATTTAGTTAAATATTTAACTGGCCGCTAAATCTGAATATATAACAATTAGCATAACATAATTGTACCTGTGTGTGTGTGTCTCAGTGTGTGTGTCTAAGAATGTGTGTTTGTGTCTCAGTGTGTGTGTCTCAGTGTATGTGTGTGTGTCTCAGTGTGTTTGTCTCAGTGTGTGTGTGTGTCTGTCTCAGTGTGTGTTCGTGTCTCAGTGTGTGTGTCTCTCAGTGTGTTAGTGTGTGTGTCTCAGTGTATGTGTCTCAGTGTATGTGTGTGTGTGTCTGTCTCAGTGTGTGTGTGTCTCAGTGTGTGTCTAAGTGTGTGTGTGTGTGTGTTTGTCTCAGTGTGTCTGTCTCAGTGTGTGTGTCTGTCTCAGTGTGTTTGTGTGTCTCAGTGTGTTTGTGTCTCAGTGTGTGTGTCTCAGTGTGTTTGTGTGTCTCAGTGTGTGTGTCTCAGTGTTTTTGTATCTCAGTGCGTGAGTGTGTGTCTCAGTGCATGAGTGTGTGTGTCTGTCTCAGTGTGTGTGTCTCTCAGTGTGTGTGTGTGTCTCAGTGTGTTTGTCTCAGTGTGTGTGTGTCTCAGTGTGTGTCTCAGTGTGTGAGTGTTTCAGTGTGTGTGTCTGTGTCTCAGTGTGTGTGTCTCACTGTGTGTGTCTCAGTGTATTTGTCTCAGTGTGTGTATGTCTCAGTGTGTGTCTCAGTGTGTGTGTTTGTCTCAGTGTGTGTGTCTCAGTGTATTTGTCTCAGTGTGTTTGTCTCAGTGTGTGTGTCTCACTGTGTGAGTGTTTCAGTGTGTGTGTCTGTGTCTCAGTGTGTCTGTCTCACTGTGTGTGTCTCAGTGTGTTTGTCTCAGTGTGTGTGTGTGTCTCAGTGTGTTTGTGTCTCAGTGTGTGTCTTGGTGTGTGTGTGTGTGTGTGTGTGTGTGTGTGACTGACACACACACACGCGCACAAGGATCACAGAGAAATTTGGTGCCAAACCAATTATTTTTATTACGCCCTCTAGTCCCGCGGGCGGAACACGGAACTGCACGTAAATATTATATTTCATAACTCATTTTTAATATTATTACAAAAGCAAAAGAGAAAAAAAGCTGACTCGATATCAAAATCATTGTTTTCCTACCGTCAAACAGCGAAGGAATTTTTCGAATCTGTCATTTCACCGCTGAGATATCCCATTCACAATGTGTCTAGTACCCCCATGCATTCAAAACAAAAGCAATCGACTAGCTTGCGTTTTGCTGCTCTGGTCTTACAACCTTGATGACGGTGAAGTCTCCCTGATCACGTTGTAGGGGAGGTCACAAGCTTTCCATTCATACCTTTACTTTGTTTGTAACCCAATCCATCACAGAGTAATCGATGTGCAAACAAACACGCCCACCTCTTGAATGAGATAAGGGGAAAAAAAGCCTTTCAAAGGCAAATGCATGTGGCAATGGATAGCATGTGAGGTGCCAGAAGATAACATCCCTTTAGAACTTAGTATATCAATTGACATAAAGATTTACACAATGTTTATTTTTGGAGAGGTTTGGGGACCCTTGGGCTTAGCTTTGTAAAAACTCCTGTAGAATTTGATCCCTTTGTTCAAACAGTTCCAAATTTTTACCCAGTATATTAGACATGTTGGTGAACCACTGGAAAAAAATCGGTCTCTTTTCATCTGCTACAAGTTGAAAAAATGACTATAGAACATAAAAAAATGAAAAGCGTTTGTTGTTTTTTTATGTATTTTTTCTGGATATCTCCTTCCAGTGTGGTACTGAGTAAGACTTTTATCACACCTGAGGTTTTAGTCTTGATGCCCAAGGGGTTACCTTGAATTCAAGCCCTGAACCATGCCTGTGCTGTCTATACTTTAGAAGATATTGTGATTTGTTTAAGGGCACAGCCCCCCAGGCGGAAATTGTCTGTGAGGGGCTGGGGTTTTAACAGGTTAAGAACAATAATAAACAAAAAGCTAATTGAACAAAATATCAAACAATTTGAGGAAAGAAAAAGTGGAAACCAAAAATAACTATTTATAGTCACCTAATCACAGGTACTGACTCCAATAACTGAGTCCAACCACAGAGCTGCAAAACTGCCCTCTGATCTGCACAAAAAGACGATCCTGACTGAACAAAACTAACAGCCTTTATACCCTTCCAGACCTCCCCCTCCCCCAGAATAAACCATTCTGCAGGTGGGTATATAGAAACAAACCAGCAAACAGTTATCAAGAATAAATAAAGTATTCAAAAAGAAACAAATCAATGAATATATATATATATAAACATTAATCTAACACGTGCATTAAAACTATGCTTTAAAACAAGCAGAGGGAAACGTACTTAAAATCAGCTGTCCCCCCTTTCAATATCTTCTACAGGTACTGCCCTGACTACAGGAAGTCAGTACTCAGGAAAGTCATTAAAAGCTTCCCTCACCAACATGGCTGCTTCCCCACTTCCTGTCAAGATGGAGGACCTCACCACCACACCCAACTCAGGTTACCTGAACCATTGCATATCAGTTTATCTCAACAATAGTACTGCAATACATTGTTCTGGAAGTGTGCTCCTTTCCAAACCAGCTCTCTAAACCGTACTCTTCATTAACCTTTCTTTTGTTGTTCAGGACACTCCCAACCACAGGCCTCCAGTCCCCATACAACAGGGAAGTGAATTTTGTTTTTATTATTTTCCTTACTAGACACAAGGATCAGCAACACCATACAAAAACAGATTCAAAACATTTGCAGTAAATGTCCAGATACATACTGAGACAATGTGAGGGTCTCCTCCCTCACACTCCTCCTCCTCCTCCTCCTCATCATCATCATCATCCTTATCTTCCTCATCAGGTCAATCACGCTCGGCTGTTTCCAGACTTGACCCTTGACCGTTGTGACTTGAGACTTGACATAAATATATATATTAGAACAAACAGTTCTAGTAAATGTCCACACGGTAGCAGCATTGTATAAGGAATAAGAACATAAGAACATAAGAAAGTTTACCAACGAGAGGAGGCCCCATTCAGCCCATCTTGCTCGTTTGGTTGTTAGTAGCTTATTGATCCCAGAATCTCATCAAGCAGCTTCTTGAAGGATCCCAGGGTGTCAGCTTCAACAACATTACTGGGGAGTTGGTTGCAGACCCTCACAATTCTCTGTGTAAAAAAGTGCCTCCTATTTTCTGTTCTGAATGCCCCTTTATCTAATCTCCATTTGTGACCCCTGGTCCTTGTTTCTTTTTTCAGGTTGAAAAAGTCCCCTGGGTCGACATTGTCAATACCTTTTAGGATTTTGAATGCTTGAATCAGATCGCCGCGTAGTCTTCTTTGTTCAAGACTGAACAGATTCAATTCTTTGAGCCTGTCTGCATACGACATGCCTTTTAAACCCGGGATAATTCTGGTTGCTCTTCTTTGCACTCTTTCTAGAGCAGCAATATCCTTTTTGTAACGAGGTGACCAGAACTGAACACAATATTCTAGGTGAGGTCTTACTTATGCATTGTAAAGTTTTAACATTACTTCCCTTGATTTAATTTCAACACGTTTCATAATATATCCGAGCATCTTGTTGGCCTTTTTTATAGCTTCCCCACATTGTCTAGATGAAGACATTTCTGAGTCAACATAAACTCCTAGGTCTTTTTCATAGATTCCTTCTTCAATTTCAGTATCTCCCATATGATATTTATAATGCACATTTTTATTGCCTGCATGCAATACTTTACACTTTCCTCTATTAAATTTCATTTGTCATGTGTCTGCCCAGTTCTCAATGCTGTCTAGATCATTTTGAATGACCTTTGCTGCTGCAACAGTGTTTGCCACTCCTCCTATTTTTGTGTCCTCTGCAAATTTAACAAGTTTGCTTACTATACCAGAATCAAAATCATTAATGTAGATTAGGAATATTATTATTATTATTTATTTCTTAGCAGACGCCCTTATCCAGGGCGACTTACAATTGTTACAAGATATCACATTATACATTATTTCACATTATACAGATATCACATTATTTTACATACAATTACCCACTTATACAGTTGGGTTTTTACTGGAGCAATCTAGGTAAAGTACCTTGCTCAAGGGTACAACAGCAGATTGAACCCACAACCCTCCGGTCAAGAGTCCAGAGCCCTAACCACTACTCCACACTGCTGCCCTAGCAGAGGACCTAATACTGATCCCTGTGGTACACCACTGGTTACCTCGCTCCATTTTGAGGTTTCTCCTCTAATCAGTACTTTCTGTTTTCTATATGTTAACCACTCCCTAATCCGTGTGCATGCATTTCCTTGAATCCCTACTGCGTTCAGTTTGAGAATTAATCTTTTATGCGGGACTTTGTCAAAAGCTTTCTGGAAATCTAAATAAACCATGTCGTATGCTTTGCAATTATCCATATTCAATGTTGCATCCTCAAAAAAGTCAAGCACGTTAGTTGGACACGATCTCCCTTTCCTAAAACCATGCTGACTGTCTCCCAGGATATTGTTACCATATAGGTAATTTTCCATTTTGGATCTTATTATAGTTTCCATAAGTTTACATATAATAGAAGTCAGGCTTATTGGTCTGTAGTTACCTGGTTCGGTTTTGTCTCCCTTTTTGTGGATTGGTATTACGTTTGCTATTTTCCAGTCTGTCGGTACAACCCCTGTGTCAAGAGACTGTTGCATGATCTTGGTTAGCGGTTTGTAAATAACTTCTTTCATTTCTTTGAGTACTATTGGGAGGATCTCATCCGGCCCAGGGGATTTGTTTATTTTAAGAGCTCCTAGTCCCTTTAACACTTCTGCCTCTGTTATGCTAAATTTAAAACTGGATAGGAACAGGTCGACATGTGGGGCATGTTGTCCGAGTCCTTCGTTTTAAAAACCTGTGAAAAGTAATCATTTAATATACTCGCTATTTTTTTTTCTTCATCTATGATTTTGCCGTTTGTGTCTCTTGGACATTTAACCTCCTCTTTGAATGTTCTCTTGCTGTTATAATATTGGAAAAACATTTTGGAATTGGTTTTAGCCCCCTTAGCAATGTTCATTTCTGTCTCTCTGTTGGCCTTTCTAACTTCCTTTTTGACTTGTGTTTGCAGTTCCAAACAGGAGGAGTGGCAAACACTGTTGCAGCAGCAAAGGTCATTCAAAATGATCTCGACAGCATTCAGAACTGGGCAGACACATGGCAAATGACATTTAATAGAGGAAAGTGCAAGGTACTGCACGCAGGCAATACATTTCTCCCCCCTTCCTTTCTATATTGGTTAATTGTGGGCTCTAGTTTTTTATTTAACATCACTGAATCCCTTGTCCCTGTGGATTGCAACCACAATGTAGAAACATATAGAGAATGGATGGGAATGGTCAATAAACATCACTGCTGTTTCTCTGAAAGCGTTTTTATTTATTTCTAATACTGGACCCTGTCTTAATACTGTATTACATTCTGAATATGAATATAGCTGAGTTATTAATTGTACATAATACTTGGAATACCAGATACACATTTAGCATTAAAATGCAATCCATGTGATTTCTTTACCAGTCGTTCATTATTTTGTGTATCAGCCTCCACACAAAGCCGAGCGCAGTGCGGTATACTGTAATGATGCTCCAGTCAGTGTGCCCGGACTGCACCTGAACCATCTTAAAAACACGAAGCCTCCAATAAGCTCATTTGTAAAAGTTAGTAAAGAATGGCGCTATATAATCTAAGGAAGCTGAATGTGAACTCCTAGCTGGAGCAACGAGAGAGGGAGAGACGGGGCGGGGCAGAGAAGGAGGCGGAGACGCTGCTAGGCAACCGGCTCCTGAACATTCCACTCCGCTGAGCAGAGACCGTTAGGATTTAAAAATGCGAAAGTTCCGAGCGCCGTTAGTATGGGCTGCCAGAAATGAGGAGAAAATAAATACAGCTTTTTATAAATGTGTGCATTCAGATATCATTTAGAAATCTAGTTACAAGATTTAACAGTTAGCTAAATATTTAAATAAATCTTAAATCTCTTAACTAGATTTAGCATTTAGCTAAATATTTAACTAAATACTAAATCTCTTAGCTAGATTTAACATTTCGCCAAATATTTAATTAAATCTTAAATCTCAACTAAATTTAACATTTACCTAAATATTTAAATAAATCTTAAATCTTAGCTAGATTTAACATTTAGTTAAATATTTAACTAGCAGCAAACTCTGGAGTTTGTATGCAAATGAGTGTTTCACGCGATTTGATTGGCTCTTGTAATGTTGAAATTTGCATGTTTATCAATTAGCATAAAATAAGTGCATAGCATAAGTGTGTGTGTGTGTGTGTGTGTGTGGTTGTGTGTGTGTCAGTGTGTGCGTGTCAGTACCTCTGTGTGTGTGTGTGTGTGTGTGTGTGTGTGTGGTTGTGTGTGTGTGTGTCAGTACCTGCAGGGAAATCTGTGTTGTGTGAAAGGTGAATTTTTCTATTCTTTGATAAATCAGCAGAAAATATTGCTATTATCAATCGATACAAAACGTATAGCATTTAATATTTAGAGGAAAAAACATGCATTTGATCTCCCAAATAAAAATATACCCTTTAATTCCAGTCTAAAGTCAGCTTACTAAAGATTCATTATATGTGTGTGTGTCAGTACCTGTGTGTGTGTGTGTGTGTGTGTGTGCGGGTGAGTATCTGTGTGTGTGTGTGGGTCAGTACCTCTGTGTGTGCGTGTCAGTACCTGTGTGTGTGTGTGTCAGTACCTGTGTGTGTGTGTGTGTTTGTCTTAGTTTCTGTCTGTGTCTCAGTGTGTGTGTCTCAGTGTGTGTGTGTCTCAGTGTGTGTGTGTCTGTCGCAGTCTCAGTGTGTGTGTGTCTCAGTGTGTGTGTGTGTGTGTGTGTGTGTGTCTCAGTGTGTGTGTGTGTCTGTGTGTCTCTCAGTGTGTGTGTCTCAGTCACTTCAAGTCATACAAAGAGCATTTCAAGTGGAGGGATAAAGTGGAGCGAAGCGATCAAAAAAAGGCGCCAAGTTAGAAGCAAGAATTGTGTGAATCTTGGGCCCCAGCACCTTTCAAAGTGTGCCTATTTGCTTGATGCTTGACAAGATTGGCCTGATTGCTTCTCCTAACTTGTTCTTTTGTGTTTGATATCACCCCTTTAAACGGCTGTTGCGTTTTTCTAACTTGTTTATTTACATTGACAATGTTTTTGTCGTGGGATTGAGAGGAGTTAGAAAAACGTGTTTGAAACGACCGAGAGTCTCTATACAGCTCCAAGAGTTTAGCTGTTTTCACCATGTTGCAGCGGCAAAACTAAATCACTTAGAATTACCATCTGTACCAAAAGTCTGAAACACTCTTACATCAAATGTGACAAAAATATATATATATACAGTACATGTATATCATCCTCCTCCTCATCCTCATCATCCTCCTCATCCTCATCAGTTCAATCAGGGTGGCTGTTTCCAGACTTGACCCTTGACTGTTGTGTAGCAGTCGTATTTATTTCTTAGCAGACTTCCTTATCCAGACTCCGTTATCCAGGGTGACTTGCAATTGTTACAAGTTCTCTCAGTACAAAGTATCACATTAAAAAATATCATAATACAGATATGAAAGTATAAAATCAATTCAAGTAAGAGCAAAATAATAAAGCATACAGTTAACTATAAACAAGAGCAAATTCGACTAAAAGCAGAACGCAGCTCTAGCTATTCCTTATCCAATGCTGCCATCGTGTGGCCATTTAGTAGAACTGTTGGTTTTTATTTTTTATTTTTTTATTTTTTATCAGAGCACTGCTCAGTGACAAGCGGTTGCTGGTGCCCTCTGCTGTTTACAATGGGTAGTACAGGTAGTGAAATTCACAATGACATCATTACTGTTATTATTATTTATTTCTTAGCAGAAATCCAGGGCTGCTTACAATTGTTCCAAATGATCACAGTACAAAGTATCACATTATAAAATATCACATTACAGAATATTATAATACAGATAAGAGCAGATATGAAAGTACCATAAAATCAATTCAAGTAAGAGCAGAATAATAAAGCACACAGTAAATTATAAGAGTGAATTCGACTAAGAGCAGCTAAACCTGATAGTAACTATTTGCTGATATGAGTCCAGTAAGAACAGGCAGTAAGCATGATAAATACATGAGAATGATTTCAAATAAGAGCAATTACAGAAAACGTTATTTATACACACAGTACTCTCCTGGCTATCCTGTAAATATTGCTTTTGCTGTATTTTAAGAATGTATCTGAAATGTCTATTTTTGCACAGGGGTTAAGGTTATTACGAGTCATTTCAAAGGGCAACTGAGCTGATAGATATAGATATATTAGAACAAACAGTTCTAGTAAATGGCCACACGATGGCAGCATTGTATAAGGAATAGCGAGAGCTGCGTTCCGCCCGTCTCCATGACGACCAGGTTTACAGCACAGGAAGCCCCGCGACCCGGCACCTCCCCATGTGAGTTTAATTATTTATTCTTAAAACCAATACTATTTTAATCCACAGCAGGGACTGATAAAACAGCCTTTGTACAGCAGTTGTCCTGCGGTGTGCAGGTCAGGGAGCTGTGTGGGTGCTGGAGTGCGCGGCAGAGCGGATTTCCACTCGATCACACAAGGGAATATAAAGGATGCCGTGTTCATGTTTATGTTTATGTGTTCGTGTTTATGGACTGCACCTGAACCATCTTAAAAACACGAAGCCTCCAATAAGCTCATTTGTAAAAGTTAGTAAAGAATGGCGCTATATAATCTAAGGAAGCTGAATGTGAACTCCTAGCTGGAGCAACGAGAGAGGGAGAGAGGGGGCGGGGCAGAGAAGGAGGGGGAGACGCTGCTAGGCAACCGTTCATTCAGATATCATTTAGAAATCCAGTTACAAGATTAAACACAACATTACAATATTAAGTCTTAGCTAGATTTAACATTTGTGTGTGTGTGTCAGTACCTGTGTGCGTGTGTCAGTACCTGTGTGTCAGTACCTGTGTGTGTGTGTGTGTGTGTGTGTGTGCGTGTTTGTGTCAGTACCTCTGTGTGTGTGTCAGTGTCACTACCTGTGTGTGTCAGTACCTATGTGTCAGTACCTGTGTGTGTCAGTACCTGTGTGTGTGTGTGTTCTGGGATAAGGAAGATGAGATAAGATCTGGGATAAGGAAGAACTGCCCTCACAGCTCAGGGACGCTCTGCTAGTAACAAGAACTGCCCTCGGAGCTCAGGGACGCTCTACTAGTGACAAGAACAGCCCTCGGAGCTCAGGGACGCTCTGCTAGCGACAAGAACTGCCCTCGGAGCTCAGGGATGCTCTGATAGTGACAAGAACTGCCCTCGGAGCTCAGGGACGCTCTAATAGTGACAAGAACTGCCCTCGGAGCTCAGGGACGCTCTGATAGTGACAAGAACTGCCCTCGGAGCTCAGGGACGCTCTGATAGTGACAATCTTCAAAAAGGGAGACAAGGCAGATTGTGGGAACTACAGGGGCATCTCCCTCCTGTCAACCACGGGCAAAGTACTTCTACCCTTGTCTGAAGAAGTTCTCCCAGAATCGCAGTGTGGTTTCCGCCCATCCAGAGGTACTGCAGACGTGATCTTCACAGCACGCCAACTACAAGAGAAACGCCGGGAACAAAAGCACCATTGTACTTGGCCTTCATAGACCTAACGAAAGCCTTTGACACAGTTAACCGCCACGCTCTCTGGTGGATTTTCTTGAAATACGGCTGCCCTGACAAGTTCGTCGGAATACTGAGGCTGCTGCATGACGGCATGTCTGCCACAGTGCTCAGCAACAGTGGCTCTGAGTCAGAGCCCCTCAATGTGGAGACAGGGGTCAAACAGCGGCTCTGAGTCAGAGCCCCTCACTGTGGAGACAGGGGCCAAACAGCGGCTCTGAGTCAGAGCCCCTCACTGTGGAGACAGGGTTCAAACAGGGCTGCATCATCGCACCCACCCTGTTTGCCGTTTTTCATTGCTGCCATTTTTCACCTCATTGGCCAAGACCTGCCACAGGGAATTCAAATCCTGTACCGAACAGATGGCAGGCTCTTCAACCTCAACAGGTTCAAGGCTAAAAGCAAAGTCGTCACCACCACCATCATGGAGCTTCAGTACACCGACGATGATGCCATCACAGCGCACTCCGCAGAAGACCTCCAGTGTATCCTGAATGCTTTTGCCAAGGCATACAGGATCCTGGGTCTAGCCTTGAATATAAAGAAGACGCAAGTTCTTCACCAACCGCCACCCAAAAAGCCCTCTACTCTGCCCACAATACAAGTCGACAATAACACTCTTGTAAAATGCTGATCACTTTTCATACCTCGGCAGCGTTCTCTCCTCCAAAGCAGGCGTTGACTCAGAGATAAACCACCTCCTGAGGTGTGCCAGTGGAGCTTACGCAAGACTGAGAAAAAGAGTCTTCAAAGACCATGACCTACAGGTCCACACAAAACTCCTGGTCTACAAAGCTGTTGTCCTCCACACACTGCTATACGGAGCCGAAACATGGACCACCTACAGTAGGCAACTGAAAGCTCTGGAACAACACCAAAGATCCTTACGGAAAATCCTGAGGATCAGCTGGGAGGACAGGACGCACCAACACCAGCGTTCTGGAGGAGGCCAACATAAACAGCATCACCACTACCATAATGCAACACCGACTCCGATGGACAGGCCATGTCATCCGCATGCCCAACTCACGCCTCCTGAAACAGATCATGTACTCCCAGCTGAGGGAAGGTCAGCAAGCCCCTGGCGGGCAAAAGAAACGCTACAAAGACAACATCAAAACAAACCTGAAGAAATTCAACATCACCACCAACAACTGGGAAAACATTGCACTAAACAGACACAGCTGGAGGGAAATCATTCAAGAGGGGGCTGCACTACATGAAAAGGATCTTCGCTGTGCCGCAGAGGACAAGCAGCAGCTACGCAAGGAGAGACTCAACACCAGGAAGAACCAACTACCAACCACAAGCAACACTCACCCCTGCCCACACTGCACCAAAATATGTGGCTCCCGGATAAGCCTTTACAGCCAACTGAAGAGCCACAAATAGAAAACCCTATGGAGGACAATCATACTCGACTCGAGTGATCGCCGATGAAGATGATGATGATGATGATGGTGTGTGTGTCTCAGTGTGTGTGTCTTAGTCTGTGTGTGTCTCAGTGTGTGTGTCTCGGCTTTGTGTGGAGGCTGATACACAAAATAATGAACATTTGCAGTAAATGTCCAGATACATACTGAGACAATGTGAGGGTCTCCTCCTTCACAACCCCTTAGCAATGTTCATTTCTGTCTCTCTCTTGGCCTTTCTAACTTCCTTTTTGACTTGTGTTTGCAGTTCCAAACAGGAGGAGTGGCAAACGCTGTTGCAGCAGCAAAGGTCATTCAAAATGATCTCGACAGCATTCAGAACTGGGCAGACACATGACAAATGACATTTAATAGAGGAAAGTGGAAGGTACTGCACGCAGGCAATACATTTCTCCCCCCTTCCTTTCTATATTGGTTAATTGTGGGCTCTAGTTTTTTATTTAACATCACTGAGTCCCTTGTCCCTGTGGATTGCAACCACAATGTAGAAACATATAGAGAATGGATGGGAATGGTCAATAAACATCACTGCTGTTTCTCTGAAAGCGTGTTTATTTATTTCTAATACTGGACCCTGTCTTAATACTGTATTACATTCTGAATATGAATATAGCTGAAAATTATTAATTGTAGATTATACTTAGAATACCAGATACATATTTAGCATTAAAAAGCAATCCATGTGATTTCTTTACCAGTCGTTCATTATTTTGTGTATCAGCCTCCACACAAAGCCGAGCGCAGTGCGGTATACTGTAATGATGCTCCAGTCAGTCTGCCCGGACTGCACCTGAACCATCTTAAAAACACGAAGCCTCCAATAAGCTCATTTATAAAAGTTAGTAAAGAATGGCGCTATATAATCTAAGGAAGCTGAATGTGAACTCCTAGCTGGAGCAACGAGAGAGGGAGAGAGGGGGCGGGGCAGAGAAGGAGGCGGAGACGCTGCTAGGCAACCGGCTCCTGAACATTCCACTCCGCTGAGCAGAGACCGTTAGGATTTAAAAATGCGAAAGTTCCGAGCGCCGTTAGTATGGGCTGCCAGAAATGAGGAGAAAATAAATACAGCTTTTTATAAATGTGTGCATTCAGATATCATTTAGAAATCTAGTTACAAGATTTAACAGTTGGCTAAATATTTAAATACATCTTGAATCTCTTAACTAGATTTAACATTTAGTTAAATATTTAACTGGCAGCTAAATCTGGAGTTTGTATGCAAATAAGCTCCGCCCGCTTTGTGCTTTCACGTGATTTGATTTGCTCTTGTAATGTTTACATTTGCATATTCACCAATTAGCATAGCATAAGTGTGTGTGCACGTGTCAGTACCTGTGTGTGTGCGTGTGTTTGTGGGTCAGTAACTGTGTGTGTGAGTGTGTCAGTGTGTGTCTTAGTGTGTGTGTGTCTCAGTGTGTGTGTCTCAGTGTGTGTGTGTGTCTCAGTGTGTGTGTCTCAGTGTGTGTGCGTGTCTCCGTGTGTGTGTTTGTTGTAGCACTAGCTACATGAATGCAGCATAAGTAATTTGCTATCTGCTGCTCTTAATTGAGTATTACATTTTCACTCAGAAATGAGTGTGTAAAATACCCTTTCACACAGCATGAAATCACACAATCCATGCGGGTGTAATAACTTAATCACCCTTTCACACAGCCAAAGAGGTCGCGCGAGTACAACCTTCAAACCTGTCAATCAACAGATTGTTCACTGACAAGACCGAACACGTGCACGCTGCACCTAATGTGTAAAGAAAAAGGAGCCGAGACGCAAGCAATGACAATAATACCGACCCTAAGAAGAGCATATTCAAAATCAGAACACGTTTAAGAACATAAGAACATAAGAAAGTTTCCAAACGAGAGGAGGCCCCATTCAGCCCATCTTGCTCGTTTGGTTGTTAGTAGCTTATTGATCCCAGAATCTCATCAAGCAGCTTCTTGAAGGATCCCAGGGTGTCAGCTTCAACAACATTACTGGGGAGTTGGTTCCAGACCCTCACAATTCTCTGTGTAAAAAAGTGACTCCTATTTTCTGTTCTGAATGCTCCTTTATCTAATCTCCATTTGTGACCCCTGGTCCTTGTTTCTTTTTTTCTGGTCAAAAAAGTTTCTTGTGTCAACATTATCTATACCTTTTAGGATTTTGAATGTTTGAATCAGATCGCCGCGTAGTCTTCTTTGTTCAAGACTGAATAGATTCAATTCTTTTAGCCTGTCTGCATACGACATGCCTTTTAAACCTGGGATAATTCTGGTTGCTCTTCTTTGCACTCATTCTAGAGCAGCAATATCCTTTTTGTAACGAGGTGACCAGAACTGGACACAATAGGTGAGGTCTTACTAATGCATTGTAAAGTTTTAACATTACTTCCCTTGATTTAAATTCAACACTTCTCACAATATATCCGAGCATCTTGTTGGCCTTTTTTTATAGCTTCCCCACATTGTCTAGATGAAGACATTTCTGAGTCAACATAAACTCCTAGGTCTTTATCATAGATTCCTTCTTCAATTTCAGTATCTCCCATATGATATTTATAATGCACATTTTTATTGCCTGCATGCAATACTTTCCTCTATTAAATGTCATTTGCCATGTGTCTGCCCAGTTCTGAATGCTGTCGAGATCATTTTGAATGACCTTTGCTGCTGCAACAGTGTTTGCCACTCCTCCTATTTTTGTGTCGTCTGCAAATTTAACGAGTTTGCTTACTATATCAGAGTCTAAATCATTAATGTAGATTAGGAATAGCAGAGGACCTAATATTTATTTGAAAGAGTATTGTACGGACTAGTGTTAGATGATTACAATCACGTATTCTACATGAAAAAAGTCCAGAAGGACGATATTGATGAAAAAACGCCCCCCACACGAGCATTGGTTTGCCCCGCGGTCTGCACTATTATCAGCGATGTGTGTGCAACAGAAGCTGCTGGTAGATTACAAAAAACATCAATTAAACTTAGGCTAGGTAGTTGTTAACTTTAGTATGTTTTATTCTTTATTAATTAAATTATATTAATTGAAAAAGGCAGGAGAACCAGATTGTTGTTGTTGTTGTTATTGTTTTGGTTTAATATAATATAGAAGGCTCATGTTCCTATTGAAGTGGGCTACAATATATTTTTTCATTAAAGTTGCCGTTTGTTCTTTGAAATTTAATGTTCCGCTTTCATATTTTGTCGTGTACTAATTTAATCAAACCAAGTAGTGTAAGAAGATGCTTGTATCGTTCATGACGTTTTTCAAATCAAGTTAGCTTATTTGTCTATAAAAAACGAGAATAGAGTTGCAGGCAGTGTCATCTTACTTAAAGGCGCTCAAGCTGAAATCGTAAAGTAATTTAAAAGTCAGCTACAAACGTGGCAGCGGACTGTCTCTCTTTAACGCGCACGCAAGAACTTGCAGACTTGATGCAACTGTGTTGAGAATTTAAAAAGAAAGCGTTTTATGAGATTTTTAACTATAGGTACCGGCACTATGACTCAAGCTCAGACACAAATGAATCCCTACGCTGTAGTGACGTGGCATGTTGCTTTGAAACCACGCCCACTATAGTGCTTCAGTGGCGGTACAGCCTTTCACACAGGCAGTTAAGACGCTTCAGTGCCGTCTCTGAACCACCTGGTGAGGTGCTTCAGAGACGGTATAAAATATGATGGTATTGCTGTGGCGGTATAAGCAATTCACACAGACCTATAAGCCGCTACAGTGGCGGTTTTGAACCGTCATAACTCCTCTGTGTGAAAGCACTTAGAATACCTGGCCAGGTTAAGTTAATTCTCTATTCAATTGCTAAGTAATTTATTCCTCGTTTATAAAGTCGGCCTTTCAGATTCATAAGGTAAAATTAGGTGAAGCTATATCAATTTACTGTCTGTTTTTGGTAAGGGGTGTCTCTCTGTACTGGTCTCTCTCGTTGTTTTAATTGAATGATCTTTTCCTTAATTTCCACATGGAAATTCTAATTGGATTCAGGTGTTTTGCTAATTGCCTTGGCAAAGGGCTTATTGAGCTTGATTAATCATTATGTCTTTAAGTATCTTAATTGGGAGCTCTTTAAATATGGCTATTACTTCCTGTGAAGGGGGAGTGGGTTCCTTTTTCTGGGGTGATTCTTTTTCGGGTGTGGTTTTTGTGGATGCAGAGTGTTTGGAGGAAGGAGCAGGGTTTTTTTTTGAAGAGGAAGGTTGCTGGTCTGTAAAGGAGAGACCGGGAAGCAATCATCTTTTGGTTGTTAGAAACAATGTGTTTTCTCTAAGCTGCCATTTTCCAGTTTGAAGGTAACCAGTTATCTAATCCTACTGCCCAATTGAAACTATCCACATCATTCAAATGGTTTATTTTTTATCCTAAGAGCAACAACGGTGACTAATCCATTTCTTATCCAAATCATCACTTTTTGTCTCCTTACCTGGTTGGAAACTCCAAGCTCTACAGGACCGAGGAGGAACCGGGTGAGATCCCCTGATGGGGAGGAATCTCTTATTTTTTAGCTGCTGGATTATCTGTTCTGTTCTGACTGTTTGTTTGGGATTATTATCCTTTTTGTTTATTTATCGGGGTTTAACGAGCACCCCGCTCAGAAGTCTCATTTTGTTTGTTTTTATTGAGGACAAGGACCTCGAGTGGTTGGTTCCCGCGCAAACTCTTTTATCCGGGAGAAACCAAGCAATCATGCACCAAAAATAATCTTTACAAGTTTTTATTAGTAATAATTGAATTTAAAAAATCTCAAACACATTAACAATAATGTAAACCATATGATAATGCCACCTTCACTTCACAGTCTATAACAATTGTCTAGTATATATAGGGATGATACAATAAAACAAACTCTAAATCTATCAGTTTCTTATAGTGAAGTTAATTAAACTAGTTACCACAGATTATATTATTGCAGTTTATATAAAATACTTGGATCTATCAGTTTCATAAAGTCTCTCCGCGTTCCAGCTCCAGTCTGCAGCGCGGAATCTCCTTCACAAGTCCGGGTCTCCCTCTCACAATATTCCTCCGCATTTATAAAGGGAGTAGATGATTGGCAGGGCGGGGAGATCAAGCAGCGAGCCGCTTCTGAATTAACTGCGCTGAACCGGGCAGCTGTGAAAGGGAGACTTTAAGGGCGCGTTCACGGAGATCATTATGTGCAGATTCTGACCAGTTCATAGAAGGTCATTGGATAAATTGGTCACATTCTGCACAAGATCTGCGCAGAATTATATCCGTGAACGCACCCTGACACTTTATTCACTTCAGTGCGCAGGCGCAGCTTTTAAAAGAGAGAGCGATGCTGGGAAATGCAGTCTTTCTTTATTCACTTCAGTGCGCAAGCGCAGCTTTTAAAAGAGAGAGCGATGCTGGGAAATGCAGTCTTTCTTTATTCACTTCAATGCGCAGGCGCAGCTTTAAAAAGAGAGAGCGACGCTGGGAAATGCAGTCTTTCTTTTTTCACTTCAGTGCGCAGGCGCAGCTTTAAAAAGAGAGAGCGACGCTGGGAAATGCAGTCTTTCTTTATTCCCTTCAGTGCGCAGGCGCAGCTTTAAAAAGAGAGAGCGACGCTGGGAAATGCAGTCTTTCTTTTTTCACTTCAGTGCACAGGCGCAGCTTTAAAAAGAGAGAGCGACGCTGGGAAATGCAGTCTTTCTTTATTCACTTCAGTGCGCAGGCGCAGCTTTAAATAGAGAGCGACGCTGGGAAATGCAGTCTTTCTTTATTCACTTCAGTGCGCAGGCGCAGCTTTAAATAGAGAGAGCGACGCTGGGAAATGCAGTCTTTCTGTATTCTCTTCAGTGCGCAGGCGCAGCTTTAAAAAGAGAGAGCGACGCTGGGAAATGCAGTCTTTCTTTTTTCACTTCAGTGCGCAGGCGCAGCTTTAAAAAGAGAGAGCGACGCTGGGAAATGCAGTCTTTCTTTATTCACTTCAGTGCGCAGGCGCAGCTTTTAAAAGAGAGAGCGACGCTGGGAAATGCAGTCTTTCTTTATTCCCTTCAGTGCGCAGGCGCAGCTGTGAGCAGGGGGTGTAGGGATATATAAATATAGTCCTGTAGGTCTAAAGCTGTGTTCATGAATATATCACCACTTCCTGGGCGGCTGAAGGACTCCACTTCATCTAGAGCCTCACAACGCACCCAAGACGTGGTGATATTACCTCATGATAACACACACACACACACCCTGTCCTACGACATGAAACAAACATACATGCGGCTATGTTTTAATACAAAATCCATGCATCCATAATTCTGATTATTTATCTAAATAATCTCACAGCTAATTCTTTACAAATGAATCGTTTCTACATTTCTCGGAGTGCTAAGTAGTGTGGTGTTATAGTTTAACATATGAATTATCAGTGCTATTTGAGTATTTAAAATCTGGTTATCTTCAAAATTAAAATATCAGCAACGGTGTGTTAATTAAACGAAGCGCCTGACGCCGCTCGGAACTTTCGCATTTTTAAATCCTAACGGTCTCTGCTCAGCGGAGTGGAATGTTCAGGAGCCGGTTGCCTAGCAGCGTCTCCGCCTCCTTCTCTGCCCCGCCCCCTCTCTCCCTCTCACGTGTTAAATCAGCTCTAATCGTGTTAAATTGAACACTCAGAAAGTGTCTATATTGTCCCTCTCTACACAGTGTTAATCTTACACTTTTGAAAGTGTTAGCTTTTTAACACTTTAGCAGAGTTACTGTAACTCTGTAAACAGTTAAAAATGAACACTGGCCAACCCTGGTTATTGTTGCATTAACTCTACACTAGTGTAACATGTTAACAATCAACTCCATCAGAGTACATTTTTACTCTGCCAGTTTTCTACCTTTCAACCCTGTAGGGTGTAAATATAAAATCAACTCTCACACTGTAACTTTTACTCTAATATTCACACTATAGGATGTAAACTTGAATTATAACCATTCCAGCCATATAATACCCCCTGAACCCCCCAATGCGTTTGTGCCTTTAACCTTAGTGTACTTACAACTAAAATAAACACAGCACAGAAACTGCTGTTATTTCTTTTAATCTCAACATGTACACCACATTCAACACGTGACATTACCCTGACTCACATTGAACAGGTAAACATGACACAACTTGTGACAATGTGCTCTCTATCAGTATGATACAAAAACAGTCTGATGTACGGCCGATGGTAAAGCAGCACTTCTACACACATCAAAAACAAAATGCGAGTCATACAATGTGACAGTATGGGACAATGCATGTTCTCTCATCATCCGTGTCATACGAAAACTGTCTGTCATGAGGTCTATGGTAAACCAGGTCTTCTACACATATCACAGTAAATGCATCACTTATTTCTTCAATGCTGAATGCATTTAAGTGATCATCAAAACACAACGTAGCAACATTCGAGGTCAAAAGAAAAGCTTGGTCATCTTCTACAATCACATTAATGATCTTCTTGAATACAGGCATTTCACTTTCTGTACCTGAGCAAACAAACATACCAATGTGATACTCGCTTCCATAGTTCTTCACCCAACTAGTTGTGGAAACATCAGAGTATAAACTTCAACGCAATATTTCAGTTAAAATATCACTACCCTCCAAACTGTTGATCATTTCCATTTTAATGGGACCAAACTGAAACCGTTGAAAATAAAAACTCTCCCAATGAAAAGCCAAATGATGCTGATGTTTCTTTGCTAAAGTCTTAGTGATGTTCTTAAAATTCTTAACAGACCTTTTGAAGAAGTTGTGTTTCCCTTCAAATCTCATGCACCATGTGTGTAGAAGTGGACTGATTCTGCAAACACACCTCGGATAATGTATCATGAAGTGGTGTTTGGGAATCAAGTTTCTATCTGGAAACAGACTTAAACAGTTTGTGGTGAAAACAATTCAAATGCTTCAAATAATATGTCATACCATTTGTTACAATTGGTGAGAACACAATATTCACTGTGTCTGAAAAGGAGATTTGAATTCCTTCGGTTTTCAAAACTTTGAAATCATTTACAAGTGGCTTTAGGATTTCATCAAATCCATATTTCTTTAAGTCCTCTGAGTGAAAGAGAGCAACAAGATGAATATTCATCAACACAGAGTTCAATTTTGGTGGTAGGTTTCTTAAAATAAAATAAACACAGCCAAGTTTATGTATTCTCTTTTTTGAGCCTAAAGGATTGGCAGTTTCAAAATCGTCATAGTACAGCTGAATCTGTAGAGCATATTCTTGTTGTGAAAATAGACAATGATTTCTGAAGTATGAACCATCATTAATGTCTTTGTAAGTACCTTCTTGATGTTCTCTTACCTGCTGGAAACTTTTACACACTTCACTGTTCTTAAACATAGACTTCAGAGTTCCTAAGATAGGTACATCAATAAACGTATCATTTACTGGAGCTTGACTGAACACACCAGGTGTTCCATCTCAGCGTACATCAAACCGCACTCCAAGAACATGCTCTACAGGCTCAGCTATTTCCCATTTTTCCTCAAAATACCTCTGCCGCTTGGCTCCTGTGTTCAAGACTGAGAAAGGATTTTCAAGCTGATCAAAACAATCCCCAGCTTTTTCACCTAGGTCTTGACCTTGAGTCTCTGATGAAATACTTTTTAGTACAGCTTCCCTTGCTTGAGCATGGATGTCATTCACAAGTTCTTCCATTGAACCAACCATAGATTGAACAGTACTTTCAGCAACCCCCGATGCCTGTAACTGAGCTCCAACAGACCCACACATGTCCAGCAATTGCCTCCTCTCAATAGGAACCTGAGTAGTAGGAGAGTCTGTACCGAATGACTGACAACATGAAGGTTCAACATCATTATTGCTCAAAGTCTCAACATTGTCAATGGTATTTGGAGTAACACAGTCACCATGTACACGAACCAAGTGCTTCTTAAAGCCAGAATAAGTGCCAAAAACGGAGGAACACTCAGGATCTCCGCATTTCAAACGCAATGTCCTTCCTGATGGAACTTAAAATGTTGACAAAGCAATGCACAACTTCTGTGGTGTACTTTACAAATGAAACAAGTAAACATCTTTAAGCCCAAAGATGTGTATCAATTCAAGTGTCTCTGTTAAGCAGCCTTGCTCTAATCTCCTTGACCCTTGGGCTCTCCTTTGCATTCCCTACATCAATATTATACACTGTGGTTTGAATGAACGTGTAGAAACTACCCAAAGCTTTGTCATAGGACACGCCGAAGACGTAGTGTGCCTTGAAGAGCTCATCGAAAGCTGCCACTGATGTTTGGGTCTTGCACGGAACGGCCTTCTGGTCAACGATGATGTAGAATTTCTGGATGATCTTCTTTTGTTCGCCGACACAGAGGAGGAAGGGCTGTTCACGTCCAACTTGCGCAAGGAAGGTCACCAAGCTCGTCCCCACCTGAAAGAAAGAACATAGGGGAAACCACAGCCATTCATTTCTGTCACACAACGCAAAGACAAAGTAGCCTCCATTATTGCACTCAGATTGAGCAAACATGCTGATTGGTTACGATACAGCTGCTGTCTGCAATGCACCTCCAATCACCTTGGTGAAACTGTCAGAAAGCAAGGGGTGGGAGAGGGGCTTGCAGGGGCTGTGTGTATGGCAAGGAGGCACTGTGCTAGATAAAAGGAGAGTGGCACAGAAAAGCACAACCAAAATAAGAGAACATACCTTCATATATTTCACCAGATGGTCAGCAGCTTGAGAGACAGCGATCTTTGCAGCCCTCTTGTCTTTTGAGGTCGGGGGTAGCAGATGCAGCATCAACAGAATGGCTGCCAAGTCACTGTCCCATCCTAGTCTTAGTGAAGGATAAACACAGTAGAGCAAACGCTACAGTAAACGCTACAGTAAAAACCTGAAGCTCACATGACATGTTAGTAAGACTTCAAACTATTTGGTGGTCAAGCAGAAATGATGTACTCATGTACCCAAATCATCAGAGTCGTGCTGCGCAGAAGAGAGGAGGGCTTCCAAATGGGCACTGGGGGGTAGGTTCATGCAGTCTGCGATGACCCTGGTCTGAACAAAGGAGGCCATTTCGCCAGGAACTTGCCAGATGCATCCTCTCCAAACAGCATTGTGAAGTCTTGGTCGATCTGAAAAACATTGAACCAACATTGTTTCACAAAACTCCTATCTTTAAATCTACAAAGTATGGCAAAAAGCTTGCTTCTAATCATAACTACCAAGCCTGGTATGTCAAGGAATCGGGGGAAGACGCCCAAGATGGTTGAGGACTCTGGATCCTGCACAATGTTCTGTCTGTGTTTGAATGTTGCCCTCATCTTCTCCTTGACCAGTGACTCGTCAGTTGAATGCTGAAGCACAGATATCGCCTCTCTGCATTCGTCGCCTGTCAGTTGCTCAACAGTTGAATGTGAAGCCCGCTTAGCCTTTGGACCATCTTGGTATGTGGACATGGATCTCTTCTTGGTCCCATGTGATGTGTTGCGTTGGACAGTCTTAATCCTCCAGGCCAGGTAACCCGATCCACTTTCGGCATTGCAGTAGTGTTCCTTTCAAAAGGAAAACACAGTAAGAACTTGACAAAACAGAGTTCCCCTTACCATTGTGTATGCAGGGCAGCCCTGTCTGCCTAGGTCTCGTGCTCCCCCACCAGAAAGACTTAGGCTTCTACTGGTTTCTATTGACAGTTTCGGATAAAGAGGGTCTGGATGAGAGATGGAGCCTTTCCACCCTGTCTGGACTATAATCTAGGGGAAACACTGAAATACATAAGTCACTATTTATGACCATAGAACTCTTGGCCAGGTGTCCCCAGTACAAGATGAGTCCTGAGCTGATAATTTAAGCAATTTGGCCCAACCAATTTAATTAAGAAAGGTTAAAAATGTGCATGCATTGTTACCTACAATAATCCAAACTTACATATCCATTACTTGAATCTGGATCCTTCAAATAGGGGAATAAAGTCACGATTCCCAGGGCATGCTTGGTGCGCACACTTGATGGGGGGACCCTCCTTTTAAGATAAATTGCAGCAGAACACCACAACATGAATATATGAAAATGAATGACTAAGACTAAGTCTGACTAAAATCATGCCAGACAAAATGTTGGTTTGTGATTATGTTATCAGTAATGAAAGGTAATTCTAGCATTGTTATCATACAGACCCAGCACATTGAATCATTCACTTACCCATGCTTCTCAATCATATCTGCCACAAGCATGTTCACTAATAGCCTACGGGTGCTATCAGAGAGACTCTTGGTTTTGGCAAACTCAAGGAATATCTTTTCACCTCCTGCCTTCGAGTCAAGGATGGCACTGATCATCTGGAAGAACAAGATAAAAACCTAACAGCCACAGCAGTGCATCTTCAAGGGTGCTGGAAATGGCAGAAACCACACAATGTGTTCTAAAACATTCACGAATGCACAAGCAGTGCATATAATACAAAATATATATCTTTAAACTCACACCTCATGCTGCATTACTGTCTACGGGACTATCAGTCCGATTTCTTCTCCTTGCTATGGTTTCTTCAAGAATCACAGTTGAACCTGATGATGAATCAGACCCCACTGAGCAGAACGAGGCCTCAGATAGATCTGAAGACACACACAATGGGAGCAGAAGCAGACATGACAAACTGGCACATTACTCGAGCTAGCTGTGCTCTAAAGCCCACTGACTGTGTTTTGCACTGGCTAAAGTAAGCAATCAGTTGAAAGGAGAGTTGTGATTTTGCCATTGCCATGACAATTCTGTCAAATTAGATGAGTCATCCTATCGTCCGCTGTCATAAAAGACAGATGATAGGATGACTAATGACATCTAATTTGACAGAAAATTGTCATGACAATGCCAAAATCACAAGTCTCCTTTCAATAAATTCCTTACATTAGCCAATGGAAAACACGGTCAATGGGCTTTAAAGCACAGCTAGCTTGAGTACTTAGCCAGGACGTCCTGTCCGCTTCTGCTCCGTATGATATCATTTTGAGAATTTAAAGGGTTTTAAGCAGAATGCGCAACAGGATAAACTTTGCTTAGCCTATAACTCAAAGTCTTACCAGATTGTTCTCCAGTGAAGACTTTGAAGGATACTTCACTTGACGTCATAAGCTCATCAAAGATGTCTGCATCAACTTCAATTCCTGAAGAGTCCTTTAAGTCCACATGGATCTCTGGTGGCAGATTGAATTGAACTGAGAAAAAATGGGCACGTTAGCTACCATTGGACTGACCTGAGACACTCACAAGAGCGCAAGATTGAATTCCACTGCAAGACATTAAGCCTACCTAAATGTAGCCCATCTGATTACAAATGAACTATCCACAACAAAAGAAATGAAATAGTCCTGAGATTCTGTCTTAACTGAGCTGCTTGGATGAATTCAGTGTAATCATACTTGGGGTCTGTCTTAGGAACCCTCACATATCACCTCACTCCCTTACATTCCACTGCAACCAGCATCTCCTTAAGCACATGTGACATGTCAAAAAGAAAACCAGCTAGCTATCCAACTTTATATGAAATAAGGACAGATCATCAATAAACATTTTGAAAAATACATTTCTTTAATGTGTGATATCAGGATTCCAATATTAATCTTCATACGATATCTTTGATATTAATCGCCTGCTCCAATGTCTTTTGATTTAACTCTAGCTGGTGTTAAAATAGGGCGATACGAAAAATGTAAATTTGGGATTTTTTAAGGACTCGTGATCTCTTAACTAAATATCAAAACCAAACTAATAGTTTATATGAATGAGAATGCATTGTACTGTCAAGAAAATAAGATATAACTGTGCTTAATTTTAAAATATATTTTCGGTGTTAGAAAGCCACAATGACAGTAAAGCGCGTAACCGTTAGCCCCGCCCATTTTGTGACATCATCGCCTGTCCTCCTTCATAGGATTCAATGCAGGAATGTTAATTTCGAGTGTATCGTTATTGTGTAACTACAGGCTAGGATGAAGGATACGAGCACCGCCCTACAGGTCCAGTGTGCCGAATAACAGAACATTAACAGAACATAAACAACAATAACAGAGCACACACACACACACACACACACACACACACACACACACACACAGAGCACAGTGATATTCCATTGAGAAGAAACACACACACACACACACACACACATACACACACACACAGACACACACACACACAGAGCACAGTGATATTCCATTGAGAAGAAACACACACACACACACACACACACATACACACACACACAGACACACACACACACAGAGCACAGTGATATTCCATTGAGAAGAAACACACACACACACACACACACACACACACACACAAACACACAGACACACACACACACGCACACACACACAGAGCACAGTGATATTCCATTGAGAAGAAACACACACACACACACACACACACACACACACACAAACACACAGACACACACACACGCACACACACACAGAGCACAGTGATATTCCATTGAGAACACACACACACACACACACACACACACACACAGAGCACAGTGATATTCCATTGAGAAGAAACACACACACACACACACACACACACACACACACACAGAGCACAGTGATATTCCATTGAGAAGAAACACACACACACACACACACACACACTGAGATACACACAGAGACACACACACACACACACGCACACACACGCAGTCCAGTGGCCACGCCCCCTGCTCGCGCCGCAGTTCTGAGAGCTCTCAGCTGTCAGTCTCGCGCAGCTACACAACACAGACCCCGTTCAAATATCTCGACTTTAACCGACTTTTCTGCTCTCCTTTAATAATTAAATCGATACCTGTTGAGCCATTCGTGTATCTCAATCACAACTGAGAAACCAGTTAATAGCAAAATTGATTTGATTGACATGTTTTTGTTTTTTTCTGTGAAACAACCAAATTAAGCTTTAATTTTTGATTAACGAGCAGAAACGAGATCGCAACGTGTTAATAACGACAAATCTTTATCAAAGCTACAATTAAAAATAAAGTATTTGATGCTGGACTCACAATCGTTGTGCGAGACTGTATTTACATAAGAAGAGTCGCTTCTGCTTTGAAATGAAAAAGTCAGACTTACGATTTAAAAGCCCATTTAGTTGTTTCACAGAAAAATAAATAAATAAATCAATTTTACTATTGACGCGTTTCTCAGGACGTGATTGAGATACACGAATGGCTTAACGCAGGGCTCTTCAACTCGTTTATTTCGGGGGCCAGATTGTAATAAAGTTAAGAGTAGGCGGGCCAGAAACATTTTATTCAACACATTTTTAATCCTCAGATGAAATACACTCTGCTTGTTTTGCTTTGTCGTCCATTTTTGGTATTTTACGTCTAATGCTGAAAACTAGATTTTGGCAACCTGAATGAAATCAATGCAGCCCTGCCTGTGTCCCACCTGCTCCGCACAGTACAGCAGGGCACAAGAAAAGCCAGTGCAGACGCACTGAGAGGCTGATTAAGCGTGTGTTCACGGAGACCATTCTCTGCAGATTCTGAGCAGAATCTGACCAATTCTAAGATCATTCGATAAAGTGGTCAGATTCTGCACAGAATGATCTAAATGAACGTACTGTCCATCTTTTTTATCACGTTAATGCGCAAGCGCACCTGTGAAAACAGAGCGACGCTGGGAAATGCAGTCTTTCTTTATTCACTTCAATGCGCAAGCGCAGCTTTAAAAAGAGAGAGCGACGCTGGGAAATGCAGTCTTTCTTTATTCACTTCAGTGCGCAAGCGCAGCTTTAAATAGAGCGAGCGACGCTGGGAAATGCAGTCTTTCTTTATTCACTTCAATGCGCAAGCGCAGCTTTAAATAGAGCGAGCGACGCTGGGAAATGCAGTCTTTCTTTATTCACTTCAGTGCGCAAGCGCAGCTTTAAATAGAGCGAGCGACGCTGGGAAATGCAGTCTTTCTTTATTCACTTCAATGCGCAACCCGAACACGTTACACGCTATTGTTGTGCTTGTGTGTTTATAATGTGGATCTGCAGCGGCCACGCGAAACTCTCCTGTCTACAGATTAATCGACTATCTTGTTAAATAGAATATATTTGCTTAACATTCAATTTCTGCAAGTGAGTCACATGATACTCTTTTAACGGTACAACCAAAAATGTGTTTTAAAACAAACAGCATTTAATTTAACAACAGTTTACAGACCAGCATAAACATTATGCATGGACAAATATGATCGCACAGTTCCGTTTTTCCAAAGCTGGTAAAGGATTTACACTTCACAGTCCACTCACTGTTTTCTGTAGGAGTCTAACCCTGTATAATATGCAGAGTCTTAGACAAGATAATCACACAAAATAAACACCACGGGTGCACACACACAGAAACAGCTATGAGAAAGCAAGACATGAACGTGTTCTTTACATTTAATATTTTGGTTAATTGTGCGCTCTAGGTTTTTATTTAACATCGCTGAGTCCCTTGTCCCTGTGGATTGCAACCACAATGTAGAAACATCTAGAGAATGGATGGGAATGGGCAATAAACATCACTGCTGTTTCTCTTAAAGCGTGTTTATTTATTTATAATACTGGACCCTGTCTTAATACTGTATTACATTCTGAATATGAATATAGCTGAAAATTATTAATTGTAGATAATACTTAGAATACCAGATACACATTTAGCATTAAAAAGCAATCCATGTGATTTCTTTACCAGTCGTTCATTATTTTGTGTATCAGCCTCCACACAAAGCCGAGCGCAGTGCGGTATACTGTAATGATGCTGCAGTCAGTCTGCCCGGACTGCACCTGAACCATCTTAAAAACACGAAGCCTCCAATAAGCTCATTTGTAAAAGTTAGTAAAGAATGGCGCTATATAATCTAAGGAAGCTGAATGTGAACTCCTAGCTGGAGCAACGAGAGAGGGAGAGAGGGGGCGGGGCAGAGAAGGAGGGGGAGACGCTGCTAGGCAACCGGCTCCTGAACATTCCACTCCGCTGAGCAGAGACCGTTAGGATTTAAAAATGCCAAAGTTCCGAGCGGCGTCAGGCGCTTCGTTTAATTAACACACCGTTGCTGACATACATTTTAATTTTGAAGATAACCATATTTTAAATAATCAAATAGCACTTTATTAAAAAGCACTTTACTTCAGTTCCAGACCGTTTTCCAACAAATAAAAGAAGGTGCGTATTTATAATAAGTATATTTGTTATGATATTGAGACTAAACGAATGTGGTACAGTTTGGTGTTTATTTAATTGAATTCTTTATTTCTTGTAGTGTTTCTTTTTTTAATATTAATAGTTTATTGTTTTCACAAAATAACATCCATATATTATCAGTTCATCTGCTAGTGTAATCAAATCTCAATATTACTCGTCAGTAATTCATACATAGACACGCTGTGGTAACTTCAAGAAGTTAAAATGTAAGGCTGGATTACAGTTTAACCAAATAAATAAATAAATACATTAATAACGATATGAAACAAAAATACGTTTTGGTAGCTCATACGTATTTAAATTACAAAATGCGACCCGTTTTAGAAATGGATTTATACACTAACTGCCGTATTAATCTAAAATTATATTTAAAACTGTTTGAGGGGCAGACTAGCATAGATGATTTCTAAAAGCCATTCACTTGTTAAGTAACCAATCAGCTGCTGCCTCCCCTATTGACTGACATGCTTTCAGCCAGTAACCTTTATTTATTATTATTATTATTATTATTATTATTATTATTTATTTCTTAGCAGACGCCCTTATCCAGGGCGATTTACAATCTTAAGCAAATACATTTCAAGTGTTACAGTACAAGTAATAATACAATAAGAGCAAGATAAATACAATGACTTTGGTTCAAGCAAGTACAAGTGTGACAAAATACAATTCAATAATACAGCAGATAACAGTGACAGTGATAGTTACATCAGGATATGATTAAATACAAAATACTGCAGATTAAACACTTGTCAGATTACAGTATTCTGAAGTACAGGATTAAATGCAGTAAAACGGTGCAGATAAGAGCAAGTAAAGTGCATTTAAGGAAGGGTGATAGTGTCCCAGGGGAAAAACAGAGGAGTTCTACAGGTGCTGTCTGAAGAGGTGAGTCTTAAGAAGACACTGCTGAGGTGAGCGAGGAAGGGAAGTTGTAACAGACTGCCAGAGAATATATTATTTGTTTATTTATTTATTTCTTAGCAGGCGTCCTTATTCAGGGCAATTTACAGTTGTTACAAAATATCACAGTACAAAGTATCACATAGATAATAGCAGTACTGGAATACAATACAATCACTAGTAAGAGCTAATTCAAATAAGAGAAAATAAAAAATGCAGTCAATAATTACGTTTCTGAGTGATTTCAACTAAGAGCAGTTAAACTTACAAATGTTTGGTTATAAGAGTAAATTCTATTAAGAGCAAGTAGTCAGTACAATAAATAGAAAAGAACGATTTCAAAGAAGAGCAATTACAAAAAAAAACAAAAAAAACTTGACTACGGTTACCTTTTAAGAGTAAAGTCAAGTACGAGATACAGCAAATATAATTATGATTATGACTTTTAAGTGCGTGTCTCCTCACTCTCCTCTCTCTCCCGCGCAGGTTGAACTGTGGTGACTATGACAGCACCACCCCCTTGCACATGGCAGCCATCTGCGGCAACACCAACATGGTCAAATTCCTGCTGGCCAGTGGGGCGGAGCCCACAGTGAGAGACCGGTTTGGATGTACCCCCCTGTACCTCGCTATCAAATACAGGTACCCTCATCCAGACTCTTAACCTCTCTGCACATCAAAATCTTGATCCCTTTCACATTTGAAATTGTAATAGATATTTTCTGAAAGGGGTTTCAAGGTTTATGCTTACTATACATTATAAAGGTTATTAGTGTATGTTTGAGTATCGGAGGTGCGTCTCCCTCTGATCATGTTGAGAGTGTGTTTCATTCTTGTGCACTCTTTGTAGGACAGATCCTCCCTCTCCCCTCTCCCCTCTCCCCGTACGTCAGTTTTATATTGGTTAATCTGTGGTGTGTCGGGCGTCTCTTATAATATGTTTCTGAGTATCGGGTGTATCTCCCTGTGATCATGTTGAGAGTGTGTTTCATTCTCTTGCACTCTTTGTAGGACAGATCCTCCCTCTCCCCTCTCCCCTCTCCCCGTACGTCAGTTTTATATCAGCTAATCTGTGGTGTGTCGGGCGTCTCTTATAATATGTTTCTGAGTATCGGGTGTGTCTCCCTCTGATCATGTTGAGAGTGTGGTTCATTCTCTTGCACTCTTTTAAAACACTCAATGCTGAAGTTCATTGCCATTGATTGATATTCTATTGTAAAGGTGAGGGAAGGGCAGCTTTTCTTGTTTTGAAATCAACACATTAATAAATAGGCATGCTTTGATTGATTTTAATACCTGCTGACAAATACAACTTAAAGGCCATTATGATTACTCTGAAAATACTTGTATCGACACCGCTAGCATTCTACGTTCCCTCCAAGACTTTCATTTAGTTAGCCACTGTGGCTAAAGTAACTTAACATTTTTTAGCCACACTGGAAAAACTTAAGCCACTTAACAATACTGTAAACAAGTTAAACATGCTGTTTCACAAGGCAAAAAGACGTGTATTTTATTTGAAAACACGTAGATATTTAAATGCCAGACCCTACCCTTTACAATACATATAAACCGTATATTTAAAGTGCACTATAAATCTGATTCCCATTTAATAAATGCCAAACTTAGTCCCACATGAAAAAACTTTACAGATTACAGATTTCCTAAATTCTGAATAGGTTTGCAGAGATGTTCATGTACTGCATAATCCTTTACATTATTTGGACTGTGACGCGGTTTTCTTTCCACTGCAGGACAGTGCTAGTGTGTGTTAATATTAATGTCTCCCTGACCAACAGCAGCTCTAGTTATGCAAGCTTGTACTAATGTGATTAATATTAGTAGGATTGTACATCCACTACTATGTTTAAAAAATGTATTTTTATTTATTTATTTTAAATGTAGCCGTCGGCAATTTTTTACCCCGGTTTTCTTCCCAATTTGAAATGCCCAATTATTGTTTATATCCTGGTTCACTGCTGCAACCTCCTGGCGACTCGGGAAACGGAGGCTGGAACACGCGTCGTCCAAAACGTGCTCCTGCCAAGCCGTCATTTTTTGCACTGCGGATCCACAGCGAGGCCACCAGACCTACAGTGCTGGAGGACAACACAGATCTGATGGCTCCACTGCAGAACTGCAGGCGCCCTGTCGGCCACAGGGGTCGCTGGTGCGCGGTGAACTGTGCATTCTCCTGCCGGGCCTATGCTTCGGTCAGCTGTGACATAGCCTGGATTCGAACCTGCGATCTCCAGGCTATAGGGCGCATCCTGCACTCCAGCGGAGCGCCTTTCCTGGATGCGCCACTTGGGAGCCAAACCTTTTTTACCGTGTTCTTTCACCTGGGACTACTGACAGTAATATTGCACTGATTCTGACATTAAAATCCTTCTTTTTAAAGTAATAAATGTGTTTATTTTTTATTAAATTATTAAATTGGTCATTTGTCTGTACAATTTTTTTCTATCATTTTTTTCCGTTTGGATGCCATGTGTTTTGTTTGTTTTTTTTCTTTCACAAGCAGCTCGTCCGCTGACTGTTTCTAATTAGAACCTCTGTCCTCCCGCCAAACACAACGTTTGTGGCATGCATATGTTACGTGATCAAGCTAAAGAGCTTTCATTGGGCAAAATGAAATCTAACCAAATAGTCTGTATTGATTCATCTACCATCACACGTTGAATGTGCGGTAGTCTCACACAAGTACATTTTTCAAAGCCTTCGCCACCGTGGCCAACTTGGGGAAAAATAGTTGAGCCACAAGGGAAAACGTTTCGCTTGTGGTGACGTGGCGAGCAGCTGTAATTATTTTATTTGAAAACAATTAAAAAGAAGTGTTATTCCCGACCTTGGTCTCTATCACATCCTTCTGCACCAAAACAGACACAGTTTGGCACAGCTCACAAATATGTGGACTGTACTGGTTCACTATATGTCTACCTTTAATGATGTTGCTGGAATGTTGTAATTCTCATGTCGTTTCTATAAGGTTGCGTGCAGGCAACTTTTTCATGATTGCATCTGAAGTATTTGCAGATGTTAGTGATCTTACATAATAAACGCAGAGTCACAAATAATCGCCGGGGCTACTGGCAAATACTGTAAATAAAAACTGGGGCATTTATTCAAAGTTTTACGGTAATCACACTTCAATACATGATTGATAAATAAAAATAATTAAATGGAATACTTTACATTACAGGGTAATTACTACAAATAACTAGAAGAAGTCATATCTGCCGGATAGGTGGAGTAAATTAATCGTGGTTGTGAGTGTCTATATATACAGATGTCGTCAAGGGTTTACATACCGCAATGTATGGAAATTTGAATTCAGTGGGGTATGCACACTTTTGACGACAACTGTGTATGTGTGTGTATGTATGTATGTAGTCAAAAGTTTACATACCCCAATGTACATCTATAATTTCTTGAAATTTCTCAAACAAATTAAAGGAAAAATCTTTTGTAGCAAAAGTTTTGCTTTTTGTAGGTGAGGGAAAAAAAAGTCAGAAGAAATAGATGTCTATAATTACTTATTTCAAATTTTTTTTTTTTTAAAAAAAATGCTAATTCAAAAGTATTCATACCCTGACATGGAAAACGAAATTAGTAGTTTGTTGAGGCACCTTTAGCAATAATAACCTCTTTTAAACGATAAGGATATTTGTCAATACGCTTTTGGCATGATTCTTTAGTGATTTTTGACCATTCTTCTTCCAGTTCCCATTGTCATTGTAGCGGTGTGCGCACGCAGCTGTACCAGACTGGATGTACCAGATGGGACACGCACCTCTTGCAGCTTTACCCTTCTCGATTCGGATGTCGGGGGCCTGGAGTTTCACGGTTTGGTTCTCACTCAGCTCGACAAATAGCCAGTGGAGAACCACCCGTACCTGTACCGTACCGAGCCCTCACGGGTCGGCTGTGCCATAAAAGTGACTAAACTAAGCAGATCATGTGCTTGAAAGAGTTAAAACACAATCGTGGAAAAAACAAACAGAGATGAACATTTCACACAGAAGAGTAGACAGGGGCAATTATAAAACAGAGGTAAGAGAATGAATTTTAAAGATGGTCAGCACTTTTTTAAAGGGAGGGACCGGTGATCATGTTAATAAAGCTAATAAGAGGTGAGAGAATGGATTTTAAAGATGGTCAGCACTTTTTTAAAGGGAGGGACCGGTGATCATGTTAATAAAGCTAATACGAGGTGAGAGAATGGATTTTAAAGATGGTCAGCACTCTTTAAAAAGTAAGTTAAGAATTATGTTGCAGTTGGGGGGGGCGGGGAGTTTGGTTGCCATGCTGTGGAGTGCACTTCTTGTCAGTGCGGAGAGGAAGCTGGTTTCCTGGTGCGCAGTGCGGTGGTGTGGACAAGACAACGAGGTAGGAACCCTTCTGTCTCTGTCTGTGTTCTTTGTTTCAGCAATTAATCCCCCAGAGAGTATTGCAGGATTTTTATTCCTCTGTTTTCAGAACAATGATCTCGAATGGAGCCCCTTCTCCTCTGTCTCTCCCTGCTCACTGGCATTGAGGCCGACGCTCATTTCCTGTCTGTAACAAACAAGGCAATACAAAATAAAAACGGAATCTGTTTTAAACGTTTCAAAGGCTTTGGGGACGAGTTATAATATAAGGTAATATGTAAGAGAATGGATTTTAAAGATGATCAGCGCTCCTTTAAAGGGAGGGGACAGTGATCATGTTAATAAAGCTAATAAGAGGTGAGAGAATGGATTTTAAAGATGGTCAGCACTCCTTTAAAGGGAGAGTCAGTGATAATGTTAATAAAGCTAATAAGAGGTAAGAGAAATGATTTTAAAGATGGTCAGCACTGATTTAAAGGGAGGGATCAGTGATCATGTTAATAAAGCTAATAAGAGGTAAGAGAATTGATTTTAAAGATGGTCAGCACTGATTTAAAGGGAGGGACCAGTGATCATGTTAATAAAGCTAATAAGAGGTGAGAGAATGGATTTTAAAGATGGTCAGCGCTCCTTTAAAGGGAGGGACCAGTGAGCATGTTAATAAAGCTAATAAGAGGTAAGAGAATGGATTTTAAAGATGGTCAGCGCTCCTTTAAAGGGAGGGACCAGTGAGCATGTTAATAAAGCTAATAAGAGGTGAGAGAATGGATTTTAAAGATGGTCAGCGCTCCTTTCAAGGGAAGGACCGTGATTTCAGTAAGTAAGCAATGCCATAGCCATATGAGGCATCGAGTCACGGAGCTGTGTTAAAATCATAATGATCTTTATTTATTAAGGCTCTCTTACGTATTGCTTTGGCGCAAAATAAAATGCATTTCATCCCTCGTTGTGTGCATGCATTAATTCCCAAGTCCCACTGATATCTACAGCCTCTGTGCTCTTCAAAAACACTGTACGGCTCAGTTCATACCAGCATAGCTGTGAGTTAAACACGTTCAAATGGCTTCTAAACGACCAAGGCTTATTGGTGACTTTTTAACAAGGCGAAGCAAAGTAATAATGTTGATTAGAAAGAAATAATACATTCCCTCGGTAGCCAACAGTTTAGAAACCACTAGTGGAAGCAGCTTGTAAACTGCAGTGTAGTGAACCAGCTTATTAATATTGCAATTCTAAACCTCTAGTGGAAGAGGCTTGTAAACTGCAGTGTAGTGAACCAGCTTATTAATATTGCAATTCTAAACCTCTAGTGGAAGAGGCTTGTAATATACACAGGCATATACATATAGGCAATTTCCCTTGAAATTACTGTTAATTTTGTTTCGTACTGCACGATACAAATCACAAACAAAATATACAAAACAATTAAACACAAAGCATTAATGTCGTATTGTTATACCATATACACACGCATTGCACAACAATACAAAGCACATTAAATATCTACTTGCTGAAGCGGTTTTTATTTTAGCCGACAAGTTGTTCAGTTGCAATAATATTATTAATTGTTTAAGGGCTGGACAAGATCTTCCATGTGTGCAGATCGGCTGTGTGGTCTTGCCCTGCTTTACTGTCACAGAGATGAGATTGATCTCTCCACGACAGACATGTTGCAGAAATGTGATGACAGTGGTCACAGGAAGATTGGCAAACTACTTTAAAATGAGCTGCACGTGATGCTGTGTAAACAAGCCAATCGGAGCAGTGCATTTCCTGAAGGAGAACACGTATATTCCTGTATATCGCTGCTGTCACAACCCTGTACAAAACCACACAGTCCGTATTATATTGCAGAGTCAGAACCGCAGTACTCACAAGTCTATAATAGTGTCGTATTTAGAAAAAATCAAAACAAAAAAAAAACAACACACTGTTAACTAACCGTTTGTATTTAAACAAACTGCATATAACAATCTGCTGATATCCTCTTTGTGTCGTTATAAACCTCGGGGGGAGAGGGTGGGCGCGGCGCAGGTCTCGGCTGTGCTTGCAGATTATTCTTGGCTAGCTCCGTCCTGACTCAGTTATGAACGATGTTGCAATTCGGGGAGGAGTTCAGTTGTTTGGTTTCCGCGCTCGGGCGCGCCCTTCCTGTCAGCGCACATCTGCAGAGAGGAAGTTCATTTCTAGCTGCGCAATGCGGTCGAGTGGACAAAACAACGAGGTAGGAACCCTCTCTCTTTTCATTTTCAGCACTTAATCGCCCAGAGAGTATTGCAGGATTTTTATTCCACTGTTTTTAGAACAGAGATCTCGAATGTACCCCCTTCCTCTCTTCCTCTGCTCTTTATCCCTGCTCGCTGGCATTGAGGCCGATGCCCACTTCCTGTCTAACAGACAAACAAGGGCGATGCAATATGAAAATACAAACTGAAACGAAAGTGAAATGGCTCTAGAAATGCGTAGAGCTCTAAAACAGTGTCACTCGTTATATTCGTAGATTTATATCAAGCTGAGGTATGTTTCTGTAAACATGTCGTATAGTATGCGATGGGAGTGTTTCGCTGTTGCTCTCGTTAGTAATGATTGTGAGTGTGCTGTCCTATCCTGTCCTCTGGGGTTCAGTCATGTGAACGATGCAGAGCGTGTAGTTTGAAATCTCTCTGCAGTCGGGTGTAACTGCGCCGTTACAAAGATATATAACATTTAACAAGATGCTCCACTCCGCCTTTAGTTCCGTCTCACTGCGCGCAAATCATTGCTGAGAGAGCTCGGCACAATTTTGTCAATGGAGGCGTAAGAATTGTTGCTGGTTTTCGCCATGTTAAAAAAATGCATCAGACTTTAAGTCGATTTCACACTTGCCCAAGGCCCTTTGAAGAAAACGCAACATTAGCAAATTATGACAACACGTAATTAATATGAAACATGCTGTTTCCTGAGCGCTGTCCTGTTCCGCGGCGCATGCGCAGTAAATACAGTTACGGCTGATCGATGGTAATATTTATTGACAGCTTTCTGGAGCGGGTAACGGGAAATTTAAAAGCTGCATCATGTCAGATATATTTTATTACTATTTTTGTGTGTGTTCATTATTTGTGAAATCGTTTCATAACAAATATACGGATGAACATTACCTTTTTTTTAACCTGCTTGTCCAAGTAGCTACCGGTAGTTTGTTTACCGTAATGTATTGCAGTGTCTTGATAATATTTCATGTTGTAATGTTATGTATTTCAAAAGTAACCGCTGTTACCAGACTGTTACATGATTTAATGAATACGTTTCGTTTTCTATTAAATGCATCACCTCAATGTAAATTCAGGCTCCACCCAGTCACTGTGTCTGCTGGATATTAATGTAAATCAGCTCAAAGTGACTTCATTGAAGCCTTAATTGAACTAAGAACTTACTTTGTTGCTATTAGTTTAAAAAAAAGACTGAAAAGTACTCTGCTGTATATATTTAATAATAATATGTAATTGTTGCCTGTAGTCTATTTAAGTGTTTTAAAAAAAATAATAAAGAACACATTTGTAAATCTAAGTTTCTGGTTATGTAATTGTTGCAAATTAATTTTTGTAAATATAAACTGTGATGTGTTAACTGTACCACTGAATAGTGAGTTATTTGAATAAAAATGGTTTCTCCAAGAATAATAAATGTTAATTTCACACGTCTGTCTCCTTATCTTCTGTTCTGTTCAGCACCGTATTTAATAGTTTATAAACAAAGTAATGTATCAATTAAACTACAAAGATTAAATATAAAAAAGCTTTAACTTCACTTTACACATAAAATACCATATATTATGTAATTTCTTGTTTAATTGTAATGACCTATATTTAAATAGATAGATAGATAGATAGATAAACATAAGATTGTTAAACACGGTTTTAACTTAATTTCAGTGTTAAGAATAATAAGTACATAGCTCACCTGCCTGTCTTTCCTGCACACACCTGGACTTGCATGCAGGCGTCGCTTCTTTAGAGCGATGTTTCTGCGCATGCTGAACAGGACAGCGCATTTTTTATAATTACGTATTGTCATAATTTGCTAATGTTGCCCTTTTCTTCAAAAGGCCTTGGGCAAGTGTGAAATCGACTTCAAAAGTCTGAATTTTTTTAACATGGCGAAAACCAGCAACATTTCTTACGCCTCCTCCATTGACTCTCCATAGAAACAGTTCTGCCGAGCTCTCTGTATATACCACAATGCTTTGCGCGCAGTGAGACGGAAGTCTCCATTGAAAATCAGCAGAGTCGAGTATCTTGTTAATAGAATATCTTTGGTCACACTCACACTCGGGTACAGAGCCTGACTTGTTATTGATAACACACTGCAGTGCATGCTGGGAGTGGAACCCAGCAGGGTCTCAAATGGCTTCTTCCTTCCTTGATAAGAGATGAAAACTTGCGTTAAAATAATTGACATGGTGTTTGTTTTTGTGTAATTGTTAATATGATCCTAATGTCAAGTAGCAGACACACTACCCCTCTCTCTCTCTCTCTGTGTTCTTTACAGGAAGTTGGTCGTTGGTACTGTAACAAACACACACAACGCAGACTTCAGTCAGGAAGGAGGTGTAGCGGAGCAGAGTGAGTGTTATAGGAGTTGAACCCAGGTCCGGTTATAACGACTGAGCTCGTCTCCTGGATCCTGCGCTGGGCTGTAAGTGTCCTCTGTACTTAATATACTGTATATAGTGCCTTTCATACCACAGTATCTCCAAGAGCTTTACATGTCATTTATAGAGCTCCTTTCATAGCACAGGATCTCAAAGAGCTTTACATGTCATTTATAGAGCTCCTTCCATACCACAGGATCTCAGAGCTTTACGTGTCATTTATAGAGCTCCTTCCATACCACAGGATCTCAGAGCTTTACGTGTCATTTATAGAGCTCCTTCCATACCACAGGATCTCAGAGCTTTACGTGTCATTTATAGAGCTCCTTCCATACCACAGGATCTCAGAGCTTTACATGTCATTTATAGAGCTCCTTCCATACCACAGGTTCTCAAAGAGCTTTACATGTCATTTATAGAGCTCCTTCCATACCACAGGATCTCAAAGAGCTTTACATATCATTTATAGAGCTCCTTCCATACCACAGGATCTCAAAGAGCTTTACATGTCATTTATAGAGCTCCTTCCATACCACAGGATCTCAAAGAGCTTTACATGTCATTTATAGAGCTCCTTCCATACCACAGGATCTCAAAGAGCTTTACATGTCATTTATAGAGCTCCTTTACATGCCATTCATAGTCAATTGGGTTAGTGAAGACCCAGTCAGTTGGGTTAGTGAAGACCCAGTCAGTTGGGTTAGTGGAGACCCAGTCAGTTGGGTTAGTGAAGACCCAGTCAGTTGGGTTAGTGGAAACCCAGTCAGTTGGGTTAGTGGAAACCCAGTCAGTTGGGTTAGTGGAGACCCAGTCAGTTGGGTTAGTGGAGACCCAGTCAGTTGGGTTAGTGTAGCTCAGTCAGTTGGATTTAAATTATAATTCAGGCTTCTGTTTTTTGTTTTTTATTATTCATTTTAGGTGCTTATTTTAACCCTTTGATGCCTAAGCAGAATGGCCACATACAGGCATGAATATGACCCCTTTGTGTTTTAGCAACCTTAAATCAGAAATTAAAACCCAGTATATCTACAGAAAGGGCTTACCTGTCTGTTTCCAGTGGTATCATGTATTTTGGTGTGGAATGTGTATATTTATGTAAGCCATGCCCCCCAAAACATCGTAATGTAAAATAATAAATATAAAAAAAAAAAAAAACTGCCAATTTCAACCCCTTTCTAAGTTAGATATAGAAAAAATATTCAGACGTTAGTTGTGAAATTTTATGAGGGTTTTAAAATCTGATTTTTTTTATTTGACTCTCTTCTGCCGTTGAGGAGCTACAAGATCTTGTCCGAGCCCTGGTCTGTATGACAGAACGCCCTGTTCACAGCACTGTCAGCTGTTTTATGAAAGTAGTCCAGACTAAGCAAAAAAGTGTTCATTGCCAAATCATAACGTAAAACCTTTTAACCATGATATATATGAATACAAGTAAAAAATGCAGTTGGTTTTTTACACACGTTATAGAATTCAATATATCCGCGAATATAATTCAATATATCCACGAATAGCAATTCAAGTCTATGGAAAAACTTACTAAACCAACAAAACATAAATGGCGACAAAGCAGTAACCCTAACTGTATTGGACTGCTGCAATGAATGCGGCCACCACTGTAAGCAAACAAATAAATACATGCATTTCATTTGGGATATAAACATAATGTGCTGTATGTTTCCTGACTTGAAATCATTTTGCACTATGAAGAGAATCATATTTATAGACAAAAGTTATAGAATTTACTATAACTACGAACAGCACATCAACAATAACAAAAAACAAAAATCTATAGAAAAACGAACTACATGGTGCAGAACTCATAAAGCAGCCATTGTAAAGATAATGAGGTGATGCAATACATTTTGCCACCACTGTAAGAAAACAAACAAACAAATCAATCAATCCAGTGATGCAGTGTGGTGCTCGTACTGTCAAGTGCAAGCCTGCTCTCATCCTGTCCTCCTCTTCCACTTCAGGATACGCGCTGGTACATGCGTTTCCTCTGGGGCGTTTTTGAAGTGTGGCATCTAAACTGGCATGTAGGGATACTGTTGTTTTGTTCCTAGTAGTGTTCCGCTTTATATCGATACCAAATATCATGATACCAAAATCCTCTGATCCCTAATGTCGGGGTAAAATAAAAATATCGTATTGAAAATTCGAAAAACAAATTGAGTGCTTTAAAAACAATATGAACTAAGCAGACTCATTTCTGCTTAGCGGAAGAGACCAACTACCCTGCATGCTCTGGGAAAATTCAGTGAGTGCAGCAGTCATGGTGAATGCAGGAGAGAAGCTTGGATTTCAGTCAGATGACAACAGCAAAGGAGGAAATGCCACCAGTTTATTGAAACATCTTTCAGATCGCCACCCCAATCTCTTACCAAAGTTTACTTTTACTGCGGTTTCTTCCATTCTTTTAGTTTTAAGTAAGTGAATCCCAGTGCATATTACTTTATAAAAAGTCACAGCAAAGATAACAGGAATAAATGCAAATAAAAATAAAACTAGAAGCCGATCTAAAGGGAGTTAATTGATTCTTGTTTATTTCGTCATTACAGTACATTTGCTAGAAGCTGCAAAAATCTAATTTGCTGACGTGTCATTAACCCTTAGCGGTCCAGTTATTCATTGCGTCTCAGGCATGTCAGGTCCAATTTATTTTCACACGCGCAGTTTATTTTAGACGCGCTGTTTAAAAGTAATTTTTTCACAGTAAAACATGTTTAAAAGACTCTGCATATCAACAGGACACTCAGTAATCTCCAGCCCCTCGTTCGCTGTTTTTTTCACATACCTCTTGATAGTCGTGCATACCGATAAATCATCTGATCACTCGTTTTATTACCAAACTCCTCGGTAATGCGATCCAAGTTATTATTTTCCGGAGAAAAATCGACTAGAGACCTGTTTTTTGCGTCTTTTTGATGATGTAGGACAGGGTCCGACATGGACCGGAAAGGGAAAATTGCAATGTAGGACCGGAAAGGGTTAAAACTCTACATGTTAATCTGTATTTTATGTAAGTGTGTTGTGATAGCTATGAAAGTCCTGTCTGTATTTTATGTGTAGAGCCCTGTGTGTTGTGATAGCTGTGAAAGTCCTGTCTGTATTTTATGTGTAGAGCCCTGTGTGTTGTGATAGCTGTGAAAGTCCTGTCTGTATTTTATGTGTAGAGCCCTGTGTGTTGTGATAGCTGTGAAAGTCCTGTCTGTATTTTATGTGTAGAGCCCTGTGTGTTGTGATAGCTGTGAAAGTCCTGTCTGTATTTTATGTGTAGAGCCCTGTGTGTTGTGATAGCTGTGAAAGTCCTGTGTGTTGTGATAGCTGTGAGAGTCCTGTCTGTATTTTATGTGTAGAGCCCTGTGTGTTGTGATAGCTGTGAAAGTCCTGTCTGTATTTTATGTGTAGAGCCCTGTGTGTTGTGATAGCTGTGAAAGTCCTGTCTGTATTTTATGTGTAGAGCCCTGTGTGTTGTGATAGCTGTGAAAGTCCTGTCTGTATTTTATGTGTAGAGCCCTGTGTGTTGTGATAGCTGTGAAATTCCTGTCTGTATTTTATGTGTAGAGCCCTGTGTGTTGTGATAGCTGTGAAAGTCCTGTCTGTATTTTATGTGTAGAGCCCTGTGTGTTGTGATAGCTGTGAAAGTCCTGTGTGTTGTGATAGCTGTGAGAGTCCTGTCTGTATTTTATGTGTAGAGCCCTGTGTGTTGTGATAGCTGTGAAAGTCCTGTCTGTATTTTATGTGTAGAGCCCTGTGTGTTGTGATAGCTGTGAAAGTCCTGTCTGTATTTTATGTGTAGAGCCCTGTGTGTTGTGATAGCTGTGAAATTCCTGTCTGTATTTTATGTGTAGAGCCCTGTGTGTTGTGATAGCTGTGAGAGTCCTGTCTGTATTTTATGTGTAGAGCCCTGTGTGTTGTGATAGCTGTGAAATTCCTGTCTGTATTTTATGTGTAGAGCCCTGTGTGTTGTGATAGCTGTGAAAGTCCTGTCTGTATTTTATGTGTAGAGCCCTGTGTGTTGTGATAGCTGTGAAAGTCCTGTGTGTTGAATTGCATGCATGAGCGGTGGAAAGACCAGAATGAATAGACTTCATTGCCAGCATGTTTCCCTAACAGGATCAATGTGACGCTTCACCTGCAGAGGAAAGCACAGGACCTATAAAGCTTCTGAGTCACACTGCAGACAGCTACAGGTTCAGCATGAAAGCAATAAAAAGTACTTGCAGTTTATTACAGTAGCCAGTGGTTGTCTTTTGTCTAATTTACTTTCTGTGCAAGATTTTTAACAACCAGACGAGCATGATGTGCCGAATGGCCTCCTCTCGCTAGTAGAATGTCTTGTGTTCTTATTTAAGGTGCACTGGGGCGTTGTTTTGACGAAGACATTTGGCTTCAATACGATCAAACAGAATTCTGTTCTAATAGCACGTAAGAGGAAGGCATCTACAGAAGTGGCCTGTTTGTTTTAGAAACATAGCGTTAAATATAATACTTAAATTTGAACTTTTCACTAATGAATTGAGTATGTTAGCAGTGTTTTTAGTAAAGCGGTTCTTTGCAAGAAGTACCTTTTTTTTTTTTTTTTTTTTTTTTTTTTAATCCGTTGAACAAATTTATTAAATTATTTCTTGGTGATTTTCAAAATATCTTTAACACTATACAAATGTAAAATGAACGCATAGTGTTTAAAATGAAGGAATATAGCGTTTGTGTGTATTCCCTAATGTAACACATTACTGTGTTCATTTAACCCTTTGAGTAGTACGAACGTACCGGTATGTTCACTGCTCTCTGGTCCCCAGGGAGTACGAACGGTACGTTCTGCAACTTTAAACTTGAATTACTGAGCTTACAAAACTTCTGATAATATCTTGTTACACTAAGTTTCTGTAACACCTTTTATTGGTCTCTTGCGCCCTCTGCTAGATATTGACTGAATTACATACAATAAACCATCACAAAAATGTCAACAGTGTTTGTAAACTGGCGAAAATTGCTCAGTGAGAAAGAAGTATTAGAAATAATACTGAATTCAGATTGCTCCATGCTTCAAGGAGTATCAAACGCTGAAGCATTAGGCACTCTCACTCCCTCCGCCCCCACCACCTGTTTAACCAGATATGATTTATTCATCTCTCTCTCTCTCTCTCTCTCTCTCTCTCTCTCGCTTGCTCTCTCCCTCTAATTCAGCCCTTTTTTTTTAGGACGTGTTGTTGTTGTTCCACCCTGTTTATTGTTTATTGTCTTCCTGTTATTTTTTAGTCAAAACCTTTCCCTATGACAAAATTAAACAGTGTATTTATTTGTTTTATTTATTGACGGTAAAAATGATTTGTCTGTATTTTGTCAGTATTCATTACATACAGACGTGCTCAAATTTGTTGGTACCCTTACAGCTCATTGAAATAATGCTTCATTCCTCCTGAAAAGTGATGAAATTAAAAGCTATTTTATCATGTATACTTGCATGCCTTTGGTATGTCATAGAATAAAGCAAAGAAGCTGTGAAAAGAGATGAATTATTGCTTATTCTACAAAGATATTCTAAAATGGCCTGGACACATTTGTTGGTACCCCTTAGAAAAGATAATAAATAATTGGATTATAGTGATATTTCAAACTAATTAGTTTCTTTAATTAGTATCACACATGTCTCCAATCTTGTAATCAGTCATTCAGCCTATTTAAATGGAGAAAAGTAGTCACTGTGCTGTTTGGTATCATTGTGTGCACCACACTGAACATGGACCAGAGAAAGCAAAGGAGAGAGTTGTCTGAGGAGATCAGAAAGAAAATAATAGACAAGCATGGTAAAGGTAAAGGCTACAAGACCATCTCCAAGCAGCTTGATGTTCCTGTGACAACAGTTGCAAATATTATTAAGAAGTTTAAGGTCCATGGAACTGTAGCCAACCTCCCTGGGCGCGGCCGCAAGAGGAAAATCGACCCCAGATTGAACAGAAGGATAGTGCGAATGGTAGAAAAAGAACCAAGGATAACTGCCAAAGAGATACAAGCTGAACTCCAAGGTGAAGGTACGTCAGTTTCTGATCGCACCATCCGTCGCTTTTTGAGCGAAAGTGGGCTCCATGGAAGAAGACCCAGGAGGACTCCACTTTTGACAGAAAAACATAAAAAAGCCAGACTGGAATTTGCTAAAATGCATATTGACAAGCCACAATCCTTCTGGGAGAATGTCCTTTGGACAGATGAGTCAAAACTGGAGCTTTTTGGCAAGTCACATCAGCTCTATGTTCACAGACGAAAAAACGAAGCTTTCAAAGAAAAGAACACCATACCTACAGTGAAACATGGAGGAGGCTCGGTTATGTTTTGGGGCTGCTTTGCTGCGCCTGGCACAGGGTGCCTTGAATCTGTGCAGGGCACAATGAAATCTCAAGACTATCAAGGCATTCTGGAGCGAAACGTACTGCCCAGTGTCAGAAAGCTCTGTCTCAGTCGCAGATCATGGGTCCTACAACAGGATAATGACCCAAAACACACAGCTAAAAGCACCCAAGAATGGATAAGAACAAAACATTGGACTATTCTGAAGTGGCCTTCTATGAGTCCTGATCTGAATCCTATCGAACATCTATGAAAAGAGCTGAAACTTGCAGTCTGGAGAAGGCACCCATCAAACCTGAGACAGCTGGAGCAGTTTGCTCAGGAAGAGTGGGCTAAACTACCTGTTAACAGGTGCAGAAGTCTCATTGAGAGCTACAGAAAACGTTTGATTGCAGTGATTGCCTCTAAAGGTTGTGCAACAAAATATTAGGTTAGCGGTCCCATCATTTTTGTCCATGCCATTTTCATTTGTTTTATTATTTACAATATTATGTTGAATAAAAAATCAAAAGCAAAGTCTGATTTCTATTAAATATGGAATAAACAACGGTGGATGCCAATTACTTTTGTCAGTTTCAAGTTATTTCAGAGAAAATTGTGCATTCTTTGTTTTTTGTGGAGGGGTACCAACAAATTTGAGCACGTCTGTACATACAGACATAATAGCTTTCAGCTTGCTTGTACGCTGTACTTGTAATAATCAAGCGCATGCTTAAGACAGAAAAAAAAACTCACTCCTGTAGGACCGGCAGTGCATTTTAGAACTCACTACTCAAAGGGTTAAGAGAAATGTTTCACAGTGTACATGAATCAATCGGGCCAGTCTAGTTTAGCATGATACTCTGTGTTCACTTGTTTTACTTTCTAAAATATTTGCACAGTATAGATTCATGGAGTGTTATGTTGTATGTGACTTTAAGAACATAAGAAATGTTACAAGCAAGAGGAGGTCCATTTGGCCCATCTTGCTTATTTGGTTGTTTATTGATCCAAGAACCTCATCAAGCCATTTCTCAAAGTAACCGTGTAAATCAGCTTCCACATGTGCTTCATTTTTTCATTCCTTGCTCACATTTTTTAGCACTTCTAAGATACCCCTGTATGTAAAACATCTGGCTTGGTTATAAAAAGACTGCTTCAAGAAAAGTATTTCTGTGTTATTTTATTATATATCAGAATGAAGAGATTCCTTGTAATTGGAGTTTTTGAAGCTGGCTGAAACAAGTTCTCTTTTTAAGTAAAGTCTTTTACACAGTGTTGTGCTTTCTTACCACTTTTATATTAATTTTATCATCGGTGGCAATGACCTTTAAATACACACAGCAATTTAACATGTAACGGACATAAGATCCAAAGTATGGTGATAGTCTCTAATGTCGTGGTACTGTGCATGGTGTCGTATCGATACTCCCTAAATGAGGTATCGCTGGAGTGCCGAGCCTTATTCAGTGACAGGCTCAGAAACACTGATTTGATTGATTGACGGCTTATTAGGGCTGCGAGACATCCCAAAAGAGAGATTGCGTTCTCGGATTTAAGTCCTGAAACTAGAGAGGTCTGGTGCGTGGGGGTTAAACTATTTGAGTTTTATGTAAGTCATTACTTTTTTTTTTTTTTTCTGGGCTTTCACTTTTTATATACTGTATGAAATTATTGTTTGCGTTACTTTCCAAAATGCTTGGGCTTTTTTTTCTGTCACAATATGTATATTTACCATGCACAGTACACAGCCTGCACTAGTGTTGTGTGATACCTCAGTTAGGAGTCTCGATACGATACCATGCACAGTACACAGTCTGCACTAGTGTTGTGTGATACCTCAGTTAGGAGTCTCGATACGATACCATGCACAGTACACAGCCTGCACTAGTGTTGTGTGATACCTCAGTTAGGAGTCTCGATACGATACCATGCACAGTACACAGTGTGCACTAGTGTTGTGTGATACCTCAGTTAGGAGCCTCGATACGATACCATGCACAGTACACAGTCTGCACTAGTGTTGTGTGATACCTCAGTTAGGAGTCTCGATACGATACCATGCACAGTACACAGTCTGCACTAGTGTTGTGTGATACCTCAGTTAGGAGTCTCGATACGATACCATGCACAGTACACAGTCTGCACTAGTGTTGTGTGATACCTCAGTTAGGAGTCTCGATACGATACCATGCACAGTACACAGTCTGCACTAGTGTTGTGTGATACCTCAGTTAGGAGTCTCGATACGATACCATGCACAGTACACAGTCTGCACTAGTGTTGTGTGATACCTCAGTTAGGAGTCTCGATACGATACCATGCACAGTACACAGTCTGCACTAGTGTTGTGTGATACCTCAGTTAGGAGTCTCGATACGATACCATGCACAGTACACAGCCTGCACTAGTGTTGTGTGATACCTCAGTTAGGAGTCTCGATACGATACCATGCACAGTACACAGTCTGCACTAGTGTTGTGTGATACCTCAGTGAGGAGTCTCGATACGATACCATGCACAGTACACAGCCTGCACTAGTGTTGTGTGATACCTCAGTTAGGAGTCTCGATACGATACCATGCACAGTACACAGTCTGCACTAGTGTTGTGTGATACCTCAGTTAGGAGTCTCGATACGATACCATGCACAGTACACAGTCTGCACTAGTGTTGTGTGATACCTCAGTTAGGGAGCAGTCTCGATACGATACCATGCACAGTACACAGTCTGCACTAGTGTTGTGTGATACCTCAGTTAGGAGTCTCGATACGATACCATGCACAGTACACAGTCTGCACTAGTGTTGTGTGATACCTCAGTTAGGAGTCTCGATACGATACCATGCACAGTACACAGTCTGCACTAGTGTTGTGTGATACCTCAGTTAGGAGTCTCGATACGATACCATGCACAGTACACAGTCTGCACTAGTGTTGTGTGATACCTCAGTTAGGAGTCTCGATACGATACCATGCACAGTACACAGCCTGCACTAGTGTTGTGTGATACCTCAGTTAGGAGTCTCGATACGATACCATGCACAGTACACAGTCTGCACTAGTGTTGTGTGATACCTCAGTTAGGGGGGAGTCTCGATACGATACCATGCACAGTACACAGTCTGCACTAGTGTTGTGTGATACCTCAGTTAGGAGTCTCGATACGATACCATGCACAGTACACAGCCTGCACTAGTGTTGTGTGATACCTCAGTTAGGAGTCTCGATACGATACCATGCACAGTACACAGTCTGTACTAGTGTTGTGTGATACCTCAGTTAGGAGTCTCGATACGATACCATGCACAGTTCACAGTCTGCACTAGTGTTGTGTGATACCTCAGTTAGGAGTCTCGATACGATACCATGCACAGTACACAGTCTGCACTAGTGTTGTGTGATACCTCAGTTAGGGGGGAGTCTCGATACGATACCATGCACAGTACACAGTCTGCACTAGTGTTGTGTGATACCTCAGTTAGGAGTCTCGATACGATACCATGCACAGTATACAGTCTGCACTAGTGTTGTGTGATACCTCAGTTAGGGGGGAGTCTCGATACGATACCATGCACAGTACACAGTCTGCACTAGTGTTGTGTGATACCTCAGTTAGGAGTCTCGATACGATACCATGCACAGTACACAGCCTGCACTAGTGTTGTGTGATACCTCAGTTAGGAGTCTCGATACGATACCATGCACAGTACACAGTCTGCACTAGTGTTGTGTGATACCTCAGTTAGGAGTCTCGATACGATACCATGCACAGTACACAGTCTGCACTAGTGTTGTGTGATACCTCAGTTAGGAGTCTCGATACGATACCATGCACAGTACACAGTGTGCACTAGTGTTGTGTGATACCTCAGTTAGGAGTCTCGATACGATACCATGCACAGTACACAGCCTGCACTAGTGTTGTGTGATACCTCAGTTAGGAGTCTCGATACGATACCATGCACAGTACACAGTCTGCACTAGTGTTGTGTGATACCTCAGTGAGGAGTCTCGATACGATACCATGCACAGTACACAGCCTGCACTAGTGTTGTGTGATACCTCAGTTAGGAGTCTCGATACGATACCATGCACAGTACACAGTCTGCACTAGTGTTGTGTGATACCTCAGTTAGGAGTCTCGATACGATACCATGCACAGTACACAGTCTGCACTAGTGTTGTGTGATACCTCAGTTAGGGAGCAGTCTCGATACGATACCATGCACAGTACACAGTCTGCACTAGTGTTGTGTGATACCTCAGTTAGGAGTCTCGATACGATACCATGCACAGTACACAGTCTGCACTAGTGTTGTGTGATACCTCAGTTAGGAGTCTCGATACGATACCATGCACAGTACACAGTCTGCACTAGTGTTGTGTGATACCTCAGTTAGGAGTCTCGATACGATACCATGCACAGTACACAGTCTGCACTAGTGTTGTGTGATACCTCAGTTAGGAGTCTCGATACGATACCATGCACAGTACACAGCCTGCACTAGTGTTGTGTGATACCTCAGTTAGGAGTCTCGATACGATACCATGCACAGTACACAGTCTGCACTAGTGTTGTGTGATACCTCAGTTAGGGGGGAGTCTCGATACGATACCATGCACAGTACACAGTCTGCACTAGTGTTGTGTGATACCTCAGTTAGGAGTCTCGATACGATACCATGCACAGTACACAGTCTGTACTAGTGTTGTGTGATACCTCAGTTAGGAGTCTCGATACGATACCATGCACAGTTCACAGTCTGCACTAGTGTTGTGTGATACCTCAGTTAGGAGTCTCGATACGATACCATGCACAGTACACAGTCTGCACTAGTGTTGTGTGATACCTCAGTTAGGGGGGAGTCTCGATACGATACCATGCACAGTACACAGTCTGCACTAGTGTTGTGTGATACCTCAGTTAGGAGTCTCGATACGATACCATGCACAGTACACAGTCTGCACTAGTGTTGTGTGATACCTCAGTTAGGAGTCTCGATACGATACCATGCACAGTACACAGTCTGCACTAGTGTTGTGTGATACCTCAGTTAGGAGTCTCGATACGATACCATGCACAGTACACAGTCTGCACTAGTGTTGTGTGATACCTCAGTTAGGAGTCTCGATACGATACCATGCACAGTACACAGTCTGCACTAGTGTTGTGTGATACCTCAGTTAGGAGTCTCGATACGATACCATGCACAGTACACAGTCTGCACTAGTGTTGTGTGATACCTCAGTTAGGAGTCTCGATACGATACCATGCACAGTACACAGCCTGCACTAGTGTTGTGTGATACCTCAGTTAGGAGTCTCGATACGATACCATGCACAGTACACAGTCTGCACTAGTGTTGTGTGATACCTCAGTGAGGAGTCTCGATACGATACCATGCACAGTACACAGCCTGCACTAGTGTTGTGTGATACCTCAGTTAGGAGTCTCGATACGATACCATGCACAGTACACAGTCTGCACTAGTGTTGTGTGATACCTCAGTTAGGAGTCTCGATACGATACCATGCACAGTACACAGTCTGCACTAGTGTTGTGTGATACCTCAGTTAGGGAGCAGTCTCGATACGATACCATGCACAGTACACAGTCTGCACTAGTGTTGTGTGATACCTCAGTTAGGAGTCTCGATACGATACCATGCACAGTACACAGTCTGCACTAGTGTTGTGTGATACCTCAGTTAGGAGTCTCGATACGATACCATGCACAGTACACAGTCTGCACTAGTGTTGTGTGATACCTCAGTTAGGAGTCTCGATACGATACCATGCACAGTACACAGTCTGCACTAGTGTTGTGTGATACCTCAGTTAGGAGTCTCGATACGATACCATGCACAGTACACAGCCTGCACTAGTGTTGTGTGATACCTCAGTTAGGAGTCTCGATACGATACCATGCACAGTACACAGTCTGCACTAGTGTTGTGTGATACCTCAGTTAGGGGGGAGTCTCGATACGATACCATGCACAGTACACAGTCTGCACTAGTGTTGTGTGATACCTCAGTTAGGAGTCTCGATACGATACCATGCACAGTACACAGCCTGCACTAGTGTTGTGTGATACCTCAGTTAGGAGTCTCGATACGATACCATGCACAGTACACAGTCTGTACTAGTGTTGTGTGATACCTCAGTTAGGAGTCTCGATACGATACCATGCACAGTTCACAGTCTGCACTAGTGTTGTGTGATACCTCAGTTAGGAGTCTCGATACGATACCATGCACAGTACACAGTCTGCACTAGTGTTGTGTGATACCTCAGTTAGGGGGGAGTCTCGATACGATACCATGCACAGTACACAGTCTGCACTAGTGTTGTGTGATACCTCAGTTAGGAGTCTCGATACGATACCATGCACAGTATACAGTCTGCACTAGTGTTGTGTGATACCTCAGTTAGGGGGGAGTCTCGATACGATACCATGCACAGTACACAGTCTGCACTAGTGTTGTGTGATACCTCAGTTAGGAGTCTCGATACGATACCATGCACAGTACACAGCCTGCACTAGTGTTGTGTGATACCTCAGTTAGGAGTCTCGATACGATACCATGCACAGTACACAGTCTGCACTAGTGTTGTGTGATACCTCAGTTAGGAGTCTCGATACGATACCATGCACAGTACACAGTCTGCACTAGTGTTGTGTGATACCTCAGTTAGGAGTCTCGATACGATACCATGCACAGTACACAGTGTGCACTAGTGTTGTGTGATACCTCAGTTAGGAGTCTCGATACGATACCATGCACAGTACACAGCCTGCACTAGTGTTGTGTGATACCTCAGTTAGGAGTCTCGATACGATACCATGCACAGTACACAGTCTGCACTAGTGTTGTGTGATACCTCAGTGAGGAGTCTCGATACGATACCATGCACAGTACACAGCCTGCACTAGTGTTGTGTGATACCTCAGTTAGGAGTCTCGATACGATACCATGCACAGTACACAGTCTGCACTAGTGTTGTGTGATACCTCAGTTAGGAGTCTCGATACGATACCATGCACAGTACACAGTCTGCACTAGTGTTGTGTGATACCTCAGTTAGGGAGCAGTCTCGATACGATACCATGCACAGTACACAGTCTGCACTAGTGTTGTGTGATACCTCAGTTAGGAGTCTCGATACGATACCATGCACAGTACACAGTCTGCACTAGTGTTGTGTGATACCTCAGTTAGGAGTCTCGATACGATACCATGCACAGTACACAGTCTGCACTAGTGTTGTGTGATACCTCAGTTAGGAGTCTCGATACGATACCATGCACAGTACACAGTCTGCACTAGTGTTGTGTGATACCTCAGTTAGGAGTCTCGATACGATACCATGCACAGTACACAGCCTGCACTAGTGTTGTGTGATACCTCAGTTAGGAGTCTCGATACGATACCATGCACAGTACACAGTCTGCACTAGTGTTGTGTGATACCTCAGTTAGGGGGGAGTCTCGATACGATACCATGCACAGTACACAGTCTGCACTAGTGTTGTGTGATACCTCAGTTAGGAGTCTCGATACGATACCATGCACAGTACACAGTCTGTACTAGTGTTGTGTGATACCTCAGTTAGGAGTCTCGATACGATACCATGCACAGTTCACAGTCTGCACTAGTGTTGTGTGATACCTCAGTTAGGAGTCTCGATACGATACCATGCACAGTACACAGTCTGCACTAGTGTTGTGTGATACCTCAGTTAGGGGGGAGTCTCGATACGATACCATGCACAGTACACAGTCTGCACTAGTGTTGTGTGATACCTCAGTTAGGAGTCTCGATACGATACCATGCACAGTACACAGTCTGCACTAGTGTTGTGTGATACCTCAGTTAGGAGTCTCGATACGATACCATGCACAGTACACAGTCTGCACTAGTGTTGTGTGATACCTCAGTTAGGGGGGAGTCTCGATACGATACCATGCACAGTACACAGTCTGCACTAGTGTTGTGTGATACCTCAGTTAGGAGTCTCGATACGATACCATGCACAGTACACAGTCTGTACTAGTGTTGTGTGATACCTCAGTTAGGAGTCTCGATACGATACCATGCACAGTTCACAGTCTGCACTAGTGTTGTGTGATACCTCAGTTAGGAGTCTCGATACGATACCATGCACAGTACACAGTCTGCACTAGTGTTGTGTGATACCTCAGTTAGGGGGGAGTCTCGATACGATACCATGCACAGTACACAGTCTGCACTAGTGTTGTGTGATACCTCAGTTAGGAGTCTCGATACGATACCATGCACAGTATACAGTCTGCACTAGTGTTGTGTGATACCTCAGTTAGGGGGGAGTCTCGATACGATACCATGCACAGTACACAGTCTGCACTAGTGTTGTGTGATACCTCAGTTAGGAGTCTCGATACGATACCATGCACAGTACACAGTCTGTACTAGTGTTGTGTGATACCTCAGTTAGGAGCCTCGATACGATACAATGCACAGTACACAGTCTGCACTAGTGTTGTGTGATACCTCAGTTAGGAGCCTCGATACGATACAATGCACAGTACACAGTCTGCACTAGTGTTGTGTGATACCTCAGTTAGGAGTCTCGATACGATACCATGCACAGTACACAGTCTGTACTAGTGTTGTGTGATACCTCAGTTAGGAGTCTCGATACGATACCATGCACAGTACACAGTGTGCACTAGTGTTGTGTGATACCTCAGTTAGGAGTCTCGATACGATACCATGCACAGTACACAGTCTGCACTAGTGTTGTGTGATACCTCAGTTAGGGAGCAGTCTCGATACGATACCATGCACAGTACACAGTCTGCACTAGTGTTGTGTGATACCTCAGTTAGGAGTCTCGATACGATACCATGCACAGTACACAGCCTGCACTAGTGTTGTGTGATACCTCAGTTAGGAGTCTCGATACGATACCATGCACAGTACACAGTGTGCACTAGTGTTGTGTGATACCTCAGTTAGGAGTCTCGATACGATACCATGCACAGTACACAGTGTGCACTAGTGTTGTGTGATACCTCAGTTAGGGAGCAGTCTCGATACGATACCATGCACAGTACACAGTCTGCACTAGTGTTGTGTGATACCTCAGTTAGGAGTCTCGATACGATACCATGCACAGTACACAGTGTGCACTAGTGTTGTGTGATACCTCAGTTAGGAGTCTCGATACGATACCATGCACAGTACACAGTCTGCACTAGTGTTGTGTGATACCTCAGTTAGGGAGGAGTCTCGATACGATACCATGCACAGTACACAGTGTGCACTAGTGTTGTGTGATACCTCAGTTAGGAGTCTCGATACGATACCATGCACAGTACACAGTCTGCACTAGTGTTGTGTGATACCTCAGTTAGGAGTCTCGATACGATACCATGCACAGTACACAGTCTGCACTAGTGTTGTGTGATACCTCAGTTAGGAGTCTCGATACGATACCATGCACAGTACACAGTCTGCACTAGTGTTGTGTGATACCTCAGTTAGGGGGGGAGTCTCGATACGATACCATGCACAGTACACAGTCTGCACTAGTGTTGTGTGATACCTCAGTTAGGAGTCTCGATACGATACCATGCACAGTACACAGTCTGCACTAGTGTTGTGTGATACCTCAGTTAGGAGTCTCGATACGATACCATGCACAGTACACAGTCTGCACTAGTGTTGTGTGATACCTCAGTTAGGAGCCTCGATACGATGCCATGCACAGTACACAGTGTGCACTAGTGTTGTGTGATACCTCAGTTAGGAGTCTCGATACGATACCATGCACAGTACGCAGTCTGCACTAGTGTTGTGTGATACCTCAGTTAGGGAGGAGTCTCGATACGATACCATGCACAGTACACAGTCTGCACTAGTGTTGTGTGATACCTCAGTTAGGGAGGAGTCTCGATACGATACCATGCACAGTACACAGTCTGCACTAGTGTTGTGTGATACCTCAGTTAGGGAGGAGTCTCGATACGATACCATGCACAGTACACAGTCTGCACTAGTGTTGTGTGATACCTCAGTTAGGAGTCTCGATACGATACCATGCACAGTACACAGTCTGCACTAGTGTTGTGTGATACCTCAGTTAGGAGTCTCGATACGATACCATGCACAGTACACAGTGTGCACTAGTGTTGTGTGATACCTCAGTTAGGAGTCTCGATACGATACCATGCACAGTACACAGTCTGCACTAGTGTTGTGTGATACCTCAGTTAGGGGGGGAGTCTCGATACGATACCATGCACAGTACACAGTGTGCACTAGTGTTGTGTGATACCTCAGTTAGGAGTCTCGATACGATACCATGCACAGTACACAGTCTGCACTAGTGTTGTGTGATACCTCAGTTAGGAGTCTCGATACGATACCATGCACAGTACACAGTCTGCACTAGTGTTGTGTGATACCTCAGTTAGGAGCCTCGATACGATGCCATGCACAGTACACAGTGTGCACTAGTGTTGTGTGATACCTCAGTTAGGAGTCTCGATACGATACCATGCACAGTACGCAGTCTGCACTAGTGTTGTGTGATACCTCAGTTAGGGAGGAGTCTCGATACGATACCATGCACAGTACACAGTCTGCACTAGTGTTGTGTGATACCTCAGTTAGGGAGGAGTCTCGATACGATACCATGCACAGTACACAGTCTGCACTAGTGTTGTGTGATACCTCAGTTAGGGAGGAGTCTCGATACGATACCATGCACAGTACACAGTCTGCACTAGTGTTTTGTGATACCTCAGTTAGGGGGGAGTCTCGATACGATACCATGCACAGTACACAGTCTGCACTAGTGTTGTGTGATACCTCAGTTAGGAGTCTCGATACGATACCATGCACAGTACACAGTCTGCACTAGTGTTGTGTGATACCTCAGTTAGGAGCCTCGATACGATACCATGCACAGTACACAGTCTGCACTAGTGTTGTGTGATACCTCAGTTAGGGGGGAGTCTCGATACGATACCATGCACAGTACACAGTCTGCACTAGTGTTGTGTGATACCTCAGTTAGGAGTCTCGATACGATACCATGCACAGTACACAGTCTGCACTAGTGTTGTGTGATACCTCAGTTAGGAAGGAGTCTCGATACGATACCATGCACAGTTCACAGTCTGCACTAGTGTTGTGTGATACCTCATTTAGGGAGGAGTCTCGATACGATACCATGCACAGTACACAGTCTGCACTAGTGTTGTGTGATACCTCAGTTAGGAGTCTCGATACGATACCATGCACAGTACACAGTGTGCACTAGTGTTGTGTGATACCTCAGTTAGGGGGGTCTCGATACGATACCATGCACAGTACACAGTGTGCACTAGTGTTGTGTGATACCTCAGTTAGGAGTCTCGATACGATACCATGCACAGTACACAGTCTGCACTAGTGTTGTGTGATCCCTCAGTTAGGAGTCTCGATACGATACCATGCACAGTACACAGTCTGCACTAGTGTTGTGTGATACCTCAGTGAGGAGTCTCGATACGATACCATGCACAGTACACAGTCTGCACTAGTGTTGTGTGATACCTCAGTTAAGAGTCTCGATACGATACCATGCACAGTACACAGTCTGCACTAGTGTTGTGTGATACCTCAGTTAGGAGTCTCGATACGATACCATGCACAGTACACAGTCTGCACTAGTGTTGTGTGATACCTCAGTTAGGAGTCTCGATACGATACCATGCACAGTACACAGTCTGCACTAGTGTTGTGTGATACCTCAGTTAGGAGTCTCGATACGATACCATGCACAGTACACAGTCTGCACTAGTGTTGTGTGATACCTCAGTTAGGAGTCTCGATACGATACCATGCACAGTACACAGTCTGTACTAGTGTTGTGTGATACCTCAGTTAGGAGTCTCGATACGATACCATGCACAGTACACAGTCTGCACTAGTGTTGTGTGATACCTCAGTTAGGAGTCTCGATACGATACCATGCACAGTACACAGTCTGCACTAGTGTTGTGTGATACCTCAGTTAGGGAGCAGTCTCGATCCGATACCATGCATAGTACACAGTCTGCACTAGTGTTGTGTGATACCTCAGTTAGGGGGGAGTCTCGATACGATACCATGCACAGTACACAGTCTGCACTAGTGTTGTGTGATACCTCAGTTAGGAGTCTCGATACGATACCATGCACAGTACACAGTCTGCACTAGTGTTGTGTGATACCTCAGTGAGGAGTCTCGATACGTTACCATGCACAGTACACAGTCTGCACTAGTGTTGTGTGATACCTCAGTTAGGAGTCTCGATACGATACCATGCACAGTACACAGTCTGCACTAGTGTTGTGTGATCCCTCAGTTAGGAGTCTCGATACGATACCATGCACAGTACACAGTCTGCACTAGTGTTGTGTGATACCTCAGTTAGGAGTCTCGATACGATACCATGCACAGTACACAGTCTGCACTAGTGTTGTGTGATACCTCAGTTAGGGGGGAGTCTCGATACGATACCATGCACAGTACACAGTCTGCACTAGTGTTGTGTGATACCTCAGTTAGGAGTCTCGATACGATACCATGCACAGTACACAGTCTGCACTAGTGTTGTGTGATACCTCAGTTAGGAGTCTCGATACGATACCATGCACAGTACACAGCCTGCACTAGTGTTGTGTGATACCTCAGTTAGGAGTCTCGATACGATACCATGCACAGTACACAGTCTGCACTAGTGTTGTGTGATACCTCAGTTAGGGGGGGAGTCTCGATACGATACCATGCACAGTACACAGTCTGCACTAGTGTTGTGTGATACCTCAGTTAGGAGTCTCGATACGATACCATGCACAGTACACAGTCTGCACTAGTGTTGTGTGATACCTCAGTTAGGAGTCTCGATACGATACCATGCACAGTACACAGTCTGCACTAGTGTTGTGTGATACCTCAGTTAGGGGGGGAGTCTCGATACGATACCATGCACAGTACACAGTCTGCACTAGTGTTGTGTGATACCTCAGTTAGGAGTCTCGATACGATACCATGCACAGTACACAGTCTGCACTAGTGTTGTGTGATACCTCAGTTAGGAGTCTCGATACGATACCATGCACAGTACACAGTCTGCACTAGTGTTGTGTGATACCTCAGTTAGGAGTCTCGATACGATACCATGCACAGTACACAGTGTGCACTAGTGTTGTGTGATACCTCAGTTAGGGGGGGAGTCTCGATACGATACCATGCACAGTACACAGTCTGCACTAGTGTTGTGTGATACCTCAGTTAGGAGTCTCGATACGATACCATGCACAGTACACAGTCTGCACTAGTGTTGTGTGATACCTCAGTTAGGAGTCTCGATACGATACCATGCACAGTACACAGTCTGCACTAGTGTTGTGTGATACCTCAGTTAGGGGGGGAGTCTCGATACGATACCATGCACAGTACACAGTCTGCACTAGTGTTGTGTGATACCTCAGTTAGGAGTCTCGATACGATACCATGCACAGTACACAGTCTGCACTAGTGTTGTGTGATACCTCAGTTAGGAGTCTCGATACGATACCATGCACAGTACACAGTCTGCACTAGTGTTGTGTGATACCTCAGTTAGGAGCCTCGATACGATACCATGCACAGTACACAGTGTGCACTAGTGTTGTGTGATACCTCAGTTAGGAGTCTCGATACGATACCATGCACAGTACACAGTCTGCACTAGTGTTGTGTGATACCTCAGTTAGGGAGGAGTCTCGATACGATACCATGCACAGTACACAGTCTGCACTAGTGTTGTGTGATACCTCAGTTAGGAGTCTCGATACGATACCATGCACAGTACACAGTCTGCACTAGTGTTGTGTGATACCTCAGTTAGGAGCCTCGATACGATACCATGCACAGTACACAGTGTGCACTAGTGTTGAGTGATACCTCAGTTAGGAGTCTCGATACGATACCATGCACAGTACACAGTCTGCACTAGTGTTGTGTGATACCTCAGTTAGGAGTCTCGATACGATACCATGCACAGTACACAGTCTGCACTAGTGTTGTGTGATACCTCAGTTAGGAGTCTCGATACGATACCATGCACAGTACACAGTCTGCACTAGTGTTGTGTGATACCTCAGTTAGGGGGGGAGTCTCGATACGATACCATGCACAGTACACAGTGTGCACTAGTGTTGTGTGATACCTCAGTTAGGAGTCTCGATACGATACCATGCACAGTACACAGTCTGCACTAGTGTTGTGTGATACCTCAGTTAGGAGTCTCGATACGATACCATGCACAGTACACAGTCTGCACTAGTGTTGTGTGATACCTCAGTTAGGAGCCTCGATACGATACCATGCACAGTACACAGTGTGCACTAGTGTTGTGTGATACCTCAGTTAGGAGTCTCGATACGATACCATGCACAGTACGCAGTCTGCACTAGTGTTGTGTGATACCTCAGTTAGGGAGGAGTCTCGATACGATACCATGCACAGTACACAGTCTGCACTAGTGTTGTGTGATACCTCAGTTAGGAGTCTCGATACGATACCATGCACAGTACACAGTCTGCACTAGTGTTGTGTGATACCTCAGTTAGGAGTCTCGATACGATACCATGCACAGTACACAGTCTGCACTAGTGTTGTGTGATCCCTCAGTTAGGAGTCTCGATACGATACCATGCACAGTACACAGTCTGCACTAGTGTTGTGTGATACCTCAGTTAGGGAGGAGTCTCGATACGATACCATGCACAGTACACAGTCTGCACTAGTGTTGTGTGATACCTCAGTTAGGGAGGAGTCTCGATACGATACCATGCACAGTACACAGTCTGCACTAGTGTTTTGTGATACCTCAGTTAGGGGGGAGTCTCGATACGATACCATGCACAGTACACAGTCTGCACTAGTGTTGTGTGATACCTCAGTTAGGAGTCTCGATACGATACCATGCACAGTACACAGTCTGCACTAGTGTTGTGTGATACCTCAGTTAGGAGTCTCGATACGATACCATGCACAGTACACAGTCTGCACTAGTGTTGTGTGATACCTCAGTTAGGGGGGAGTCTCGATACGATACCATGCACAGTACACAGTCTGCACTAGTGTTGTGTGATACCTCAGTTAGGAGTCTCGATACGATACCATGCACAGTACACAGTCTGCACTAGTGTTGTGTGATACCTCAGTTAGGAAGGAGTCTCGATACGATACCATGCACAGTTCACAGTCTGCACTAGTGTTGTGTGATACCTCAGTTAGGGAGGAGTCTCGATACGATACCATGCACAGTACACAGTCTGCACTAGTGTTGTGTGATACCTCAGTTAGGGAGGAGTCTCGATACGATACCATGCACAGTACACAGTCTGCACTAGTGTTTTGTGATACCTCAGTTAGGGGGGAGTCTCGATACGATACCATGCACAGTACACAGTCTGCACTAGTGTTGTGTGATACCTCAGTTAGGAGTCTCGATACGATACCATGCACAGTACACAGCCTGCACTAGTGTTGTGTGATACCTCAGTTAGGAGTCTCGATACGATACCATGCACAGTACACAGTCTGCACTAGTGTTGTGTGATACCTCAGTTAGGAGTCTCGATACGATACCATGCACAGTACACAGTCTGCACTAGTGTTGTGTGATACCTCAGTTAGGAGTCTCGAGACGATACCATGCACAGTACACAGTCTCCACTAGTGTTGTATGATACCTCAGTTAGGAGTCTCGATACGATACCATGCACAGTACACAGTCTGCACTAGTGTTGTGTGATACCTCAGTTAGGGGGGGAGTCTCGATACGATACCATGCACAGTACACAGTGTGCACTAGTGTTGTGTGATACCTCAGTTAGGAGTCTCGATACGATACCATGCACAGTACACAGTCTGCACTAGTGTTGTGTGATACCTCAGTTAGGAGTCTCGATACGATACCATGCACAGTACACAGTCTGCACTAGTGTTGTGTGATACCTCAGTTAGGAGCCTCGATACGATACCATGCACAGTACACAGTGTGCACTAGTGTTGTGTGATACCTCAGTTAGGAGTCTCGATACGATACCATGCACAGTACGCAGTCTGCACTGGTGTTGTGTGATACCTCAGTTAGGGAGGAGTCTCGATACGATACCATGCACAGTACACAGTCTGCACTAGTGTTGTGTGATACCTCAGTTAGGAGTCTCGATACGATACCATGCACAGTACACAGTCTGCACTAGTGTTGTGTGATACCTCAGTTAGGAGTCTCGATATGATACCATGCACAGTACACAGTCTGCACTAGTGTTGTGTGATCCCTCAGTTAGGAGTCTCGATACGATACCATGCACAGTACACAGTCTGCACTAGTGTTGTGTGATACCTCAGTTAGGGAGGAGTCTCGATACGATACCATGCACAGTACACAGTCTGCACTAGTGTTGTGTGATACCTCAGTTAGGGAGGAGTCTCGATACGATACCATGCACAGTACACAGTCTGCACTAGTGTTTTGTGATACCTCAGTTAGGGGGGAGTCTCGATACGATACCATGCACAGTACACAGTCTGCACTAGTGTTGTGTGATACCTCAGTTAGGAGTCTCGATACGATACCATGCACAGTACACAGTCTGCACTAGTGTTGTGTGATACCTCAGTTAGGAGTCTCGATACGATACCATGCACAGTACACAGTCTGCACTAGTGTTGTGTGATACCTCAGTTAGGGGGGAGTCTCGATACGATACCATGCACAGTACACAGTCTGCACTAGTGTTGTGTGATACCTCAGTTAGGAGTCTCGATACGATACCATGCACAGTACACAGTCTGCACTAGTGTTGTGTGATACCTCAGTTAGGAAGGAGTCTCGATACGATACCATGCACAGTTCACAGTCTGCACTAGTGTTGTGTGATACCTCAGTTAGGGAGGAGTCTCGATACGATACCATGCACAGTACACAGTCTGCACTAGTGTTGTGTGATACCTCAGTTAGGGAGGAGTCTCGATACGATACCATGCACAGTACACAGTCTGCACTAGTGTTTTGTGATACCTCAGTTAGGGGGGAGTCTCGATACGATACCATGCACAGTACACAGTCTGCACTAGTGTTGTGTGATACCTCAGTTAGGAGTCTCGATACGATACCATGCACAGTACACAGCCTGCACTAGTGTTGTGTGATACCTCAGTTAGGAGTCTCGATACGATACCATGCACAGTACACAGTCTGCACTAGTGTTGTGTGATACCTCAGTTAGGAGTCTCGATACGATACCATGCACAGTACACAGTCTGCACTAGTGTTGTGTGATACCTCAGTTAGGAGTCTCGAGACGATACCATGCACAGTACACAGTCTCCACTAGTGTTGTATGATACCTCAGTTAGGAGTCTCGATACGATACCATGCACAGTACACAGCCTGCACTAGTGTTGTGTGATACCTCAGTTAGGAGTCCCGATACGATACCATGCACAGTACACAGCCTGCACTAGTGTTGTGTGATACCTCAGTTAGGAGTCTCGATACGATACCATGCACAGTACACAGTCTGCACTAGTGTTGTGTGATACCTCAGTTAGGAGTCTCGATACGATACCATGCACAGTACACAGTCTGCACTAGTGTTTTGTGATACCTCAGTTAGGGGGGAGTCTCGATACGATACCATGCACAGTACACAGCCTGCACTAGTGTTGTGTGATACCTCAGTTAGGAGTCTCGATACGATACCATGCACAGTACACAGCCTGCACTAGTGTTGTGTGATACCTCAGTTAGGGAGGAGTCTCGAGACGATACCATGCACAGTACACAGCCTGCACTAGTGTTGTGTGATACCTCAGTTAGGAGTCTCGATACGATACCATGCACAGTACACAGCCTGCACTAGTGTTGTGTGATACCTCAGTTAGGAGTCTCGATACGATACCATGCACAGTACACAGTCTGCACTAGTGTTGTGTGATACCTCAGTTAGGAGTCTCGATACGATACCATGCACAGTACACAGTCTGCACTAGTGTTGTGTGATACCTCAGTTAGGAGTCTCGATACGATACCATGCACAGTACACAGTCTGCACTAGTGTTGTGTGATACCTCAGTTAGGGGGGAGTCTCGATACGATACCATGCACAGTACACAGTCTGCACTAGTGTTGTGTGATACCTCAGTTAGGGAGGAGTCTCGATACGATACCATGCACAGTACACAGTCTGCACTAGTGTTGTGTGATACCTCAGTTAGGAGTCTCGATACGATACCATGCACAGTACACAGCCTGCACTAGTGTTGTGTGATACCTCAGTTAGGAGTCTCGATACGATACCATGCACAGTACACAGTGTGCACTAGTGTTGTGTGATACCTCAGTTAGGAGTCTCGATACGATACCATGCACAGTACACAGTCTGCACTAGTGTTGTGTGATACCTCAGTTAGGGAGGAGTCTCGATACGATACCATGCACAGTTCACAGTCTGCACTAGTGTTGTGTGATATCTCAGTTAGCAGTCTTGATACGATACCATGCACAGTACACAGTGTGCACTAGTGTTGTGTGATACCTCAGTTAGGAGTCTCGATACGATACCATGCACAGTACACAGTCTGCACTAGTGTTGTGTGATACCTCAGTTAGGAGTCTCGATACGATACCATGCACAGTACACAGTCTGCACTAGTGTTGTGTGATACCTCAGTTAGGAGTCTCGATACGATACCATGCACAGTACACAGTCTGTACTAGTGTTGTGTGATACCTCAGTTAGGGAGGAGTCTCGATACGATACCATGCACAGTACACAGTCTGCACTAGTGTTGTGTGATATCTCAGTTAGGAGTCTCGATACGATACCATGCACAGTACACAGTCTGCACTAGTGTTGTGTGATACCTCAGTTAGGGAGGAGTCTCGATACGATACCATGCACAGTACACAGCCTGCACTAGTGTTGTGTGATACCTCAGTTAGGAGTCTCGATACGATACCATGCACAGTACACAGTCTGCACTAGTGTTGTGTGATACCTCAGTTAGGAGTCTCGATACGATACCATGCACAGTACACAGTCTGCACTAGTGTTGTGTGATACCTCAGTTAGGGAGGAGTCTCGATACGATACCATGCACAGTACACAGCCTGCACTAGTGTTGTGTGATACCTCAGTTAGGAGTCTCGATACGATACCATGCACAGTACACAGTCTGCACTAGTGTTGTGTGATACCTCAGTTAGGAGTCTCGATACGATACCATGCACAGTACACAGCCTGCACTGGTGTTGTGTGATACCTCAGTTAGGAGTCTCGATACGATACCATGCACAGTACACAGTCTGCACTAGTGTTGTGTGATACCTCAGTTAGGGAGGAGTCTCGATATGATACCATGCACAGTACACAGCCTGCACTAGTGTTGTGTGATACCTCAGTTAGGGAGAAGTCTCGATACGATACCATGCACAGTACACAGTCTGCACTAGTGTTGTGTGATACCTCAGTTAGGAGTCTCGATACGATACCATGCACAGTACACAGTCTGCACTAGTGTTGTGTGATACCTCAGTTAGGGAGGAGTCTCGATACGATACCATGCAAAGTACACAGTCTGCACTAGTGTTGTGTGAAACCTCAGTTAGGAGTCTCGATACGATACCATGCACAGTACACAGTCTGCACTAGTGTTGTGTGATACCTCAGTTAGGAGTCTCGATACGATACCATGCACAGTACACAGTCTGCACTAGTGTTGTGTGATACCTCAGTTAGGAGTCTCGATACGATACCATGCACAGTACACAGTGTGCACTAGTGTTGTGTGATACCTCAGTTAGGGAGCAGTCTCGATACGATACCATGCACAGTACACAGTCTGCACTAGTGTTGTGAGATACCTCAGTTAGGAGTCTCGATACGATACCATGCACAGTAAACAGTCTGCACTAGTGTTGTGTGATATCTCAGTTAGGAGTCTCGATACGATACCATGCACAGTACACAGTCTGCACTAGTGTTGTGTGATACCTCAGTTAGGAGTCTCGATACGATACCATGCACAGTACACAGCCTGCACTGGTGTTGTGTGATACCTCAGTTAGGAGTCTCGATACGATACCATGCACAGTACACAGTCTGCACTAGTGTTGTGTGATACCTCAGTTAGGAGTCTCGATACGATACCATGCACAGTACACAGTCTGCACTAGTGTTGTGTGATACCTCAGTTAGGGGGGGAGTCTCGATACGATACCATGCACAGTACACAGTGTGCACTAGTGTTGTGTGATACCTCAGTTAGGAGTCTCGATACGATACCATGCACAGTACACAGTCTGCACTAGTGTTGTGTGATACCTCAGTTAGGAGTCTCGATACGATACCATGCACAGTACACAGTCTGCACTAGTGTTGTGTGATACCTCAGTTAGGAGCCTCGATACGATACCATGCACAGTACACAGTGTGCACTAGTGTTGTGTGATACCTCAGTTAGGAGTCTCGATACGATACCATGCACAGTACGCAGTCTGCACTAGTGTTGTGTGATACCTCAGTTAGGGAGGAGTCTCGATACGATACCATGCACAGTACACAGTCTGCACTAGTGTTGTGTGATACCTCAGTTAGGGAGGAGTCTCGATACGATACCATGCACAGTACACAGTCTGCACTAGTGTTGTGTGATACCTCAGTTAGGGAGGAGTCTCGATACGATACCATGCACAGTACACAGTCTGCACTAGTGTTTTGTGATACCTCAGTTAGGGGGGAGTCTCGATACGATACCATGCACAGTACACAGTCTGCACTAGTGTTGTGTGATACCTCAGTTAGGAGTCTCGATACGATACCATGCACAGTACACAGTCTGCACTAGTGTTGTGTGATACCTCAGTTAGGAGTCTCGATACGATACCATGCACAGTACACAGTCTGCACTAGTGTTGTGTGATACCTCAGTTAGGGGGGAGTCTCGATACGATACCATGCACAGTACACAGTCTGCACTAGTGTTGTGTGATACCTCAGTTAGGAGTCTCGATACGATACCATGCACAGTACACAGTCTGCACTAGTGTTGTGTGATACCTCAGTTAGGAAGGAGTCTCGATACGATACCATGCACAGTTCACAGTCTGCACTAGTGTTGTGTGATACCTCATTTAGGGAGGAGTCTCGATACGATACCATGCACAGTACACAGTCTGCACTAGTGTTGTGTGATACCTCAGTTAGGAGTCTCGATACGATACCATGCACAGTACACAGTGTGCACTAGTGTTGTGTGATACCTCAGTTAGGGGGGTCTCGATACGATACCATGCACAGTACACAGTGTGCACTAGTGTTGTGTGATACCTCAGTTAGGAGTCTCGATACGATACCATGCACAGTACACAGTCTGCACTAGTGTTGTGTGATCCCTCAGTTAGGAGTCTCGATACGATACCATGCACAGTACACAGTCTGCACTAGTGTTGTGTGATACCTCAGTGAGGAGTCTCGATACGATACCATGCACAGTACACAGTCTGCACTAGTGTTGTGTGATACCTCAGTTAGGAGTCTCGATACGATACCATGCACAGTACACAGTCTGCACTAGTGTTGTGTGATACCTCAGTTAGGAGTCTCGATACGATACCATGCACAGTACACAGTCTGCACTAGTGTTGTGTGATACCTCAGTTAGGAGTCTCGATACGATACCATGCACAGTACACAGTCTGCACTAGTGTTGTGTGATACCTCAGTTAGGAGTCTCGATACGATACCATGCACAGTACACAGTCTGCACTAGTGTTGTGTGATACCTCAGTTAGGAGTCTCGATACGATACCATGCACAGTACACAGTCTGTACTAGTGTTGTGTGATACCTCAGTTAGGAGTCTCGATACGATACCATGCACAGTACACAGTCTGCACTAGTGTTGTGTGATACCTCAGTTAGGAGTCTCGATACGATACCATGCACAGTACACAGTCTGCACTAGTGTTGTGTGATACCTCAGTTAGGGAGCAGTCTCGATCCGATACCATGCACAGTACACAGTCTGCACTAGTGTTGTGTGATACCTCAGTTAGGGGGGAGTCTCGATACGATACCATGCACAGTACACAGTCTGCACTAGTGTTGTGTGATACCTCAGTTAGGAGTCTCGATACGATACCATGCACAGTACACAGTCTGCACTAGTGTTGTGTGATACCTCAGTGAGGAGTCTCGATACGATACCATGCACAGTACACAGTCTGCACTAGTGTTGTGTGATACCTCAGTAAGGAGTCTCGATACGATACCATGCACAGTACACAGTCTGCACTAGTGTTGTGTGATCCCTCAGTTAGGAGTCTCGATACGATACCATGCACAGTACACAGTCTGCACTAGTGTTGTGTGATACCTCAGTTAGGGGGGGAGTCTCGATACGATACCATGCACAGTACACAGTCTGCACTAGTGTTGTGTGATACCTCAGTTAGGAGTCTCGATACGATACCATGCACAGTACACAGTCTGCACTAGTGTTGTGTGATACCTCAGTTAGGAGTCTCGATACGATACCATGCACAGTACACAGTCTGCACTAGTGTTGTGTGATACCTCAGTTAGGAGCCTCGATACGATACCATGCACAGTACACAGTGTGCACTAGTGTTGTGTGATACCTCAGTTAGGAGTCTCGATACGATACCATGCACAGTACACAGTCTGCACTAGTGTTGTGTGATACCTCAGTTAGGGAGGAGTCTCGATACGATGCCATGCACAGTACACAGTCTGCACTAGTGTTGTGTGATACCTCAGTTAGAAGTCTCGATACGATACCATGCACAGTACACAGTCTGCACTAGTGTTGTGTGATACCTCAGTTAGGAGCCTCGATACGATACCATGCACAGTACACAGTGTGCACTAGTGTTGAGTGATACCTCAGTTAGGAGTCTCGATACGATACCATGCACAGTACACAGTCTGCACTAGTGTTGTGTGATACCTCAGTTAGGAGTCTCGGTACGATACCATGCACAGTACACAGTCTGCACTAGTGTTGTGTGATACCTCAGTTAGGAGTCTCGATACGATACCATGCACAGTACACAGTCTGCACTAGTGTTGTGTGATACCTCAGTTAGGGGGGGAGTCTCGATACGATACCATGCACAGTACACAGTCTGCACTAGTGTTGTGTGATACCTCAGTTAGGAGTCTCGATACGATACCATGCACAGTACACAGTCTGCACTAGTGTTGTGTGATACCTCAGTTAGGGGGGGAGTCTCGATACGATACCATGCACAGTACACAGTGTGCACTAGTGTTGTGTGATACCTCAGTTAGGAGTCTCGATACGATACCATGCACAGTACACAGTCTGCACTAGTGTTGTGTGATACCTCAGTTAGGAGTCTCGATACGATACCATGCACAGTACACAGTCTGCACTAGTGTTGTGTGATACCTCAGTTAGGAGTCTCGATACGATACCATGCACAGTACACAGTCTGCACTAGTGTTGTGTGATACCTCAGTTAGGAGCCTCGATACGATACCATGCACAGTACACAGTCTGCACTAGTGTTGTGTGATACCTCAGTTAGGAGCCTCGATACGATACCATGCACAGTACACAGTGTGCACTAGTGTTGTGTGATACCTCAGTTAGGAGTCTCGATACGATACCATGCACAGTACGCAGTCTGCACTAGTGTTGTGTGATACCTCAGTTAGGGAGGAGTCTCGATACGATACCATGCACAGTACGCAGTCTGCACTAGTGTTGTGTGATACCTCAGTTAGGAGTCTCGATACGATACCATGCACAGTACACAGTCTGCACTAGTGTTGTGTGATACCTCAGTTAGGAGTCTCGATATGATACCATGCACAGTACACAGTCTGCACTAGTGTTGTGTGATCCCTCAGTTAGGAGTCTCGATACGATACCATGCACAGTACACAGTCTGCACTAGTGTTGTGTGATACCTCAGTTAGGGAGGAGTCTCGATACGATACCATGCACAGTACACAGTCTGCACTAGTGTTGTGTGATACCTCAGTTAGGGAGGAGTCTCGATACGATACCATGCACAGTACACAGTCTGCACTAGTGTTGTGTGATACCTCAGTTAGGGAGGAGTCTCGATACGATACCATGCACAGTACACAGTCTGCACTAGTGTTGTGTGATACCTCAGTTAGGAGTCTCGATATGATACCATGCACAGTACACAGTCTGCACTAGTGTTGTGTGATCCCTCAGTTAGGAGTCTCGATACGATACCATGCACAGTACACAGTCTGCACTAGTGTTGTGTGAAACCTCAGTTAGGAGTCTCGATACGATACCATGCACAGTACACAGTCTGCACTAGTGTTGTGTGATACCTCAGTTAGGAGTCTCGATACGATACCATGCACAGTACACAGTCTGCACTAGTGTTGTGTGATACCTCAGTTAGGAGTCTCGATACGATACCATGCACAGTACACAGTGTGCACTAGTGTTGTGTGATACCTCAGTTAGGGAGCAGTCTCGATACGATACCATGCACAGTACACAGTCTGCACTAGTGTTGTGAGATACCTCAGTTAGGAGTCTCGATACGATACCATGCACAGTAAACAGTCTGCACTAGTGTTGTGTGATATCTCAGTTAGGAGTCTCGATACGATACCATGCACAGTACACAGTCTGCACTAGTGTTGTGTGATACCTCAGTTAGGAGTCTCGATACGATACCATGCACAGTACACAGCCTGCACTGGTGTTGTGTGATACCTCAGTTAGGAGTCTCGATACGATACCATGCACAGTACACAGTCTGCACTAGTGTTGTGTGATACCTCAGTTAGGAGTCTCGATACGATACCATGCACAGTACACAGTCTGCACTAGTGTTGTGTGATACCTCAGTTAGGGGGGGAGTCTCGATACGATACCATGCACAGTACACAGTGTGCACTAGTGTTGTGTGATACCTCAGTTAGGAGTCTCGATACGATACCATGCACAGTACACAGTCTGCACTAGTGTTGTGTGATACCTCAGTTAGGAGTCTCGATACGATACCATGCACAGTACACAGTCTGCACTAGTGTTGTGTGATACCTCAGTTAGGAGCCTCGATACGATACCATGCACAGTACACAGTGTGCACTAGTGTTGTGTGATACCTCAGTTAGGAGTCTCGATACGATACCATGCACAGTACGCAGTCTGCACTAGTGTTGTGTGATACCTCAGTTAGGGAGGAGTCTCGATACGATACCATGCACAGTACACAGTCTGCACTAGTGTTGTGTGATACCTCAGTTAGGGAGGAGTCTCGATACGATACCATGCACAGTACACAGTCTGCACTAGTGTTGTGTGATACCTCAGTTAGGGAGGAGTCTCGATACGATACCATGCACAGTACACAGTCTGCACTAGTGTTTTGTGATACCTCAGTTAGGGGGGAGTCTCGATACGATACCATGCACAGTACACAGTCTGCACTAGTGTTGTGTGATACCTCAGTTAGGAGTCTCGATACGATACCATGCACAGTACACAGTCTGCACTAGTGTTGTGTGATACCTCAGTTAGGAGTCTCGATACGATACCATGCACAGTACACAGTCTGCACTAGTGTTGTGTGATACCTCAGTTAGGGGGGAGTCTCGATACGATACCATGCACAGTACACAGTCTGCACTAGTGTTGTGTGATACCTCAGTTAGGAGTCTCGATACGATACCATGCACAGTACACAGTCTGCACTAGTGTTGTGTGATACCTCAGTTAGGAAGGAGTCTCGATACGATACCATGCACAGTTCACAGTCTGCACTAGTGTTGTGTGATACCTCATTTAGGGAGGAGTCTCGATACGATACCATGCACAGTACACAGTCTGCACTAGTGTTGTGTGATACCTCAGTTAGGAGTCTCGATACGATACCATGCACAGTACACAGTGTGCACTAGTGTTGTGTGATACCTCAGTTAGGGGGGTCTCGATACGATACCATGCACAGTACACAGTGTGCACTAGTGTTGTGTGATACCTCAGTTAGGAGTCTCGATACGATACCATGCACAGTACACAGTCTGCACTAGTGTTGTGTGATCCCTCAGTTAGGAGTCTCGATACGATACCATGCACAGTACACAGTCTGCACTAGTGTTGTGTGATACCTCAGTGAGGAGTCTCGATACGATACCATGCACAGTACACAGTCTGCACTAGTGTTGTGTGATACCTCAGTTAGGAGTCTCGATACGATACCATGCACAGTACACAGTCTGCACTAGTGTTGTGTGATACCTCAGTTAGGAGTCTCGATACGATACCATGCACAGTACACAGTCTGCACTAGTGTTGTGTGATACCTCAGTTAGGAGTCTCGATACGATACCATGCACAGTACACAGTCTGCACTAGTGTTGTGTGATACCTCAGTTAGGAGTCTCGATACGATACCATGCACAGTACACAGTCTGCACTAGTGTTGTGTGATACCTCAGTTAGGAGTCTCGATACGATACCATGCACAGTACACAGTCTGTACTAGTGTTGTGTGATACCTCAGTTAGGAGTCTCGATACGATACCATGCACAGTACACAGTCTGCACTAGTGTTGTGTGATACCTCAGTTAGGAGTCTCGATACGATACCATGCACAGTACACAGTCTGCACTAGTGTTGTGTGATACCTCAGTTAGGGAGCAGTCTCGATCCGATACCATGCACAGTACACAGTCTGCACTAGTGTTGTGTGATACCTCAGTTAGGGGGGAGTCTCGATACGATACCATGCACAGTACACAGTCTGCACTAGTGTTGTGTGATACCTCAGTTAGGAGTCTCGATACGATACCATGCACAGTACACAGTCTGCACTAGTGTTGTGTGATACCTCAGTGAGGAGTCTCGATACGATACCATGCACAGTACACAGTCTGCACTAGTGTTGTGTGATACCTCAGTTAGGAGTCTCGATACGATACCATGCACAGTACACAGTCTGCACTAGTGTTGTGTGATCCCTCAGTTAGGAGTCTCGATACGATACCATGCACAGTACACAGTCTGCACTAGTGTTGTGTGATACCTCAGTTAGGAGTCTCGATACGATACCATGCACAGTACACAGTCTGCACTAGTGTTGTGTGATACCTCAGTTAGGGGGGAGTCTCGATACGATACCATGCACAGTACACAGTCTGCACTAGTGTTGTGTGATACCTCAGTTAGGAGTCTCGATACGATACCATGCACAGTACACAGTCTGCACTAGTGTTGTGTGATACCTCAGTTAGGAGTCTCGATACGATACCATGCACAGTACACAGTCTGCACTAGTGTTGTGTGATACCTCAGTTAGGAGTCTCGATACGATACCATGCACAGTACACAGTCTGCACTAGTGTTGTGTGATACCTCAGTTAGGAGTCTCGATACGATACCATGCACAGTACACAGCCTGCACTAGTGTTGTGTGATACCTCAGTTAGGAGTCTCGATACGATACCATGCACAGTACACAGTCTGCACTAGTGTTGTGTGATACCTCAGTTAGGGGGGGAGTCTCGATACGATACCATGCACAGTACACAGTCTGCACTAGTGTTGTGTGATACCTCAGTAAGGAGTCTCGATACGATACCATGCACAGTACACAGTCTGCACTAGTGTTGTGTGATACCTCAGTTAGGAGTCTCGATACGATACCATGCACAGTACACAGTCTGCACTAGTGTTGTGTGATACCTCAGTTAGGGGGGGAGTCTCGATACGATACCATGCACAGTACACAGTCTGCACTAGTGTTGTGTGATACCTCAGTTAGGAGTCTCGATACGATACCATGCACAGTACACAGTCTGCACTAGTGTTGTGTGATACCTCAGTTAGGAGTCTCGATACGATACCATGCACAGTACACAGTCTGCACTAGTGTTGTGTGATACCTCAGTTAGGAGCCTCGATACGATACCATGCACAGTACACAGCCTGCACTAGTGTTGTGTGATACCTCAGTTAGGAGTCTCGATACGATACCATGCACAGTACACAGTCTGCACTAGTGTTGTGTGATACCTCAGTTAGGGAGGAGTCTCGATACGATACCATGCACAGTACACAGTCTGCACTAGTGTTGTGTGATACCTCAGTTAGAAGTCTCGATACGATACCATGCACAGTACACAGTCTGCACTAGTGTTGTGTGATACCTCAGTTAGGAGCCTCGATACGATACCATGCACAGTACACAGTGTGCACTAGTGTTGAGTGATACCTCAGTTAGGAGTCTCGATACGATACCATGCACAGTACACAGTCTGCACTAGTGTTGTGTGATACCTCAGTTAGGAGTCTCGGTACGATACCATGCACAGTACACAGTCTGCACTAGTGTTGTGTGATACCTCAGTTAGGAGTCTCGATACGATACCATGCACAGTACACAGTCTGCACTAGTGTTGTGTGATACCTCAGTTAGGGGGGGAGTCTCGATACGATACCATGCACAGTACACAGTCTGCACTAGTGTTGTGTGATACCTCAGTTAGGAGTCTCGATACGATACCATGCACAGTACACAGTCTGCACTAGTGTTGTGTGATACCTCAGTTAGGGGGGGAGTCTCGATACGATACCATGCACAGTACACAGTGTGCACTAGTGTTGTGTGATACCTCAGTTAGGAGTCTCGATACGATACCATGCACAGTACACAGTCTGCACTAGTGTTGTGTGATACCTCAGTTAGGAGTCTCGATACGATACCATGCACAGTACACAGTCTGCACTAGTGTTGTGTGATACCTCAGTTAGGGAGGAGTCTCGATACGATACCATGCACAGTACGCAGTCTGCACTAGTGTTGTGTGATACCTCAGTTAGGAGTCTCGATACGATACCATGCACAGTACACAGTCTGCACTAGTGTTGTGTGATACCTCAGTTAGGAGTCTCGATATGATACCATGCACAGTACACAGTCTGCACTAGTGTTGTGTGATCCCTCAGTTAGGAGTCTCGATACGATACCATGCACAGTACACAGTCTGCACTAGTGTTGTGTGATACCTCAGTTAGGGAGGAGTCTCGATACGATACCATGCACAGTACACAGTCTGCACTAGTGTTGTGTGATACCTCAGTTAGGGAGGAGTCTCGATACGATACCATGCACAGTACACAGTCTGCACTAGTGTTTTGTGATACCTCAGTTAGGGGGGAGTCTCGATACGATACCATGCACAGTACACAGTCTGCACTAGTGTTGTGTGATACCTCAGTTAGGAGTCTCGATACGATACCATGCACAGTACACAGTCTGCACTAGTGTTGTGTGATACCTCAGTTAGGAGTCTCGATACGATACCATGCACAGTACACAGTCTGCACTAGTGTTGTGTGATACCTCAGTTAGGGGGGAGTCTCGATACGATACCATGCACAGTACACAGTCTGCACTAGTGTTGTGTGATACCTCAGTTAGGAGTCTCGATACGATACCATGCACAGTACACAGTCTGCACTAGTGTTGTGTGATACCTCAGTTAGGAAGGAGTCTCGATACGATACCATGCACAGTTCACAGTCTGCACTAGTGTTGTGTGATACCTCAGTTAGGGAGGAGTCTCGATACGATACCATGCAAAGTACACAGTCTGCACTAGTGATGTGTGATACCTCAGTTAGGGAGGAGTCTCGATACGATACCATGCACAGTACACAGTCTGCACTAGTGTTTTGTGATACCTCAGTTAGGGGGGAGTCTCGATACGATACCATGCACAGTACACAGTCTGCACTAGTGTTGTGTGATACCTCAGTTAGGAGTCTCGATACGATACCATGCACAGTACACAGCCTGCACTAGTGTTGTGTGATACCTCAGTTAGGAGTCTCGATACGATACCATGCACAGTACACAGTCTGCACTAGTGTTGTGTGATACCTCAGTTAGGAGTCTCGAGACGATACCATGCACAGTACACAGTCTCCACTAGTGTTGTGTGATACCTCAGTTAGGAGTCTCGATACGATACCATGCACAGTACACAGCCTGCACTAGTGTTGTGTGATACCTCAGTTAGGAGTCTCGATACGATACCATGCACAGTACACAGTCTGCACTAGTGTTGTGTGATACCTCAGTTAGGAGTCTCGAGACGATACCATGCACAGTACACAGTCTCCACTAGTGTTGTGTGATACCTCAGTTAGGAGTCTCGATACGATACCATGCACAGTACACAGCCTGCACTAGTGTTGTGTGATACCTCAGTTAGGAGTCTCGATACGATACCATGCACAGTACACAGCCTGCACTAGTGTTGTGTGATACCTCAGTTAGGAGTCTCGATACGATACCATGCACAGTACACAGTCTGCACTAGTGTTTTGTGATACCTCAGTTAGGGGGGAGTCTCGATACGATACCATGCACAGTACACAGTCTGCACTAGTGTTGTGTGATACCTCAGTTAGGAGTCTCGATACGATACCATGCACAGTACATAGTCTGCACTAGTGTTGTGTGATACCTCAGTTAGGAGTCTCGATACGATACCATGCACAGTACACAGTCTGCACTAGTGTTGTGTGATACCTCAGTTAGGAGTCTCGATACGATACCATGCACAGTACACAGTCTGCACTAGTGTTGTGTGATACCTCAGTTAGGAGTCTCGATACGATACCATGCACAGTACACAGCCTGCACTAGTGTTGTGTGATACCTCAGTTAGGAGTCTCGATACGATACCATGCACAGTACACAGTCTGCACTAGTGTTGTGTGATACCTCAGTTAGGGGGGGAGTCTCGATACGATACCATGCACAGTACACAGTCTGCACTAGTGTTGTGTGATACCTCAGTAAGGAGTCTCGATACGATACCATGCACAGTACACAGTCTGCACTAGTGTTGTGTGATACCTCAGTTAGGAGTCTCGATACGATACCATGCACAGTACACAGTCTGCACTAGTGTTGTGTGATACCTCAGTTAGGGGGGGAGTCTCGATACGATACCATGCACAGTACACAGTCTGCACTAGTGTTGTGTGATACCTCAGTTAGGAGTCTCGATACGATACCATGCACAGTACACAGTCTGCACTAGTGTTGTGTGATACCTCAGTTAGGAGTCTCGATACGATACCATGCACAGTACACAGTCTGCACTAGTGTTGTGTGATACCTCAGTTAGGAGCCTCGATACGATACCATGCACAGTACACAGCCTGCACTAGTGTTGTGTGATACCTCAGTTAGGAGTCTCGATACGATACCATGCACAGTACACAGTCTGCACTAGTGTTGTGTGATACCTCAGTTAGGGAGGAGTCTCGATACGATACCATGCACAGTACACAGTCTGCACTAGTGTTGTGTGATACCTCAGTTAGAAGTCTCGATACGATACCATGCACAGTACACAGTCTGCACTAGTGTTGTGTGATACCTCAGTTAGGAGCCTCGATACGATACCATGCACAGTACACAGTGTGCACTAGTGTTGAGTGATACCTCAGTTAGGAGTCTCGATACGATACCATGCACAGTACACAGTCTGCACTAGTGTTGTGTGATACCTCAGTTAGGAGTCTCGGTACGATACCATGCACAGTACACAGTCTGCACTAGTGTTGTGTGATACCTCAGTTAGGAGTCTCGATACGATACCATGCACAGTACACAGTCTGCACTAGTGTTGTGTGATACCTCAGTTAGGAGTCTCGATACGATACCATGCACAGTACACAGTCTGCACTAGTGTTGTGTGATACCTCAGTTAGGGGGGGAGTCTCGATACGATACCATGCACAGTACACAGTGTGCACTAGTGTTGTGTGATACCTCAGTTAGGAGTCTCGATACGATACCATGCACAGTACACAGTCTGCACTAGTGTTGTGTGATACCTCAGTTAGGAGTCTCGATACGATACCATGCACAGTACACAGTCTGCACTAGTGTTGTGTGATACCTCAGTTAGGAGTCTCGATACGATACCATGCACAGTACACAGTCTGCACTAGTGTTGTGTGATACCTCAGTTAGGAGCCTCGATACGATACCATGCACAGTACACAGTCTGCACTAGTGTTGTGTGATACCTCAGTTAGGAGCCTCGATACGATACCATGCACAGTACACAGTGTGCACTAGTGTTGTGTGATACCTCAGTTAGGAGTCTCGATACGATACCATGCACAGTACGCAGTCTGCACTAGTGTTGTGTGATACCTCAGTTAGGGAGGAGTCTCGATACGATACCATGCACAGTACGCAGTCTGCACTAGTGTTGTGTGATACCTCAGTTAGGAGTCTCGATACGATACCATGCACAGTACACAGTCTGCACTAGTGTTGTGTGATACCTCAGTTAGGAGTCTCGATATGATACCATGCACAGTACACAGTCTGCACTAGTGTTGTGTGATCCCTCAGTTAGGAGTCTCGATACGATACCATGCACAGTACACAGTCTGCACTAGTGTTGTGTGATACCTCAGTTAGGGAGGAGTCTCGATACGATACCATGCACAGTACACAGTCTGCACTAGTGTTGTGTGATACCTCAGTTAGGGAGGAGTCTCGATACGATACCATGCACAGTACACAGTCTGCACTAGTGTTGTGTGATACCTCAGTTAGGGGGGGAGTCTCGATACGATACCATGCACAGTACACAGTCTGCACTAGTGTTGTGTGATACCTCAGTTAGGAGTCTCGATACGATACCATGCACAGTACACAGTCTGCACTAGTGTTGTGTGATACCTCAGTTAGGAGTCTCGATACGATACCATGCACAGTACACAGTCTGCACTAGTGTTGTGTGATACCTCAGTTAGGGGGGAGTCTCGATACGATACCATGCACAGTACACAGTCTGCACTAGTGTTGTGTGATACCTCAGTTAGGAGTCTCGATACGATACCATGCACAGTACACAGTCTGCACTAGTGTTGTGTGATACCTCAGTTAGGAAGGAGTCTCGATACGATACCATGCACAGTTCACAGTCTGCACTAGTGTTGTGTGATACCTCAGTTAGGGAGGAGTCTCGATACGATACCATGCAAAGTACACAGTCTGCACTAGTGATGTGTGATACCTCAGTTAGGGAGGAGTCTCGATACGATACCATGCACAGTACACAGTCTGCACTAGTGTTTTGTGATACCTCAGTTAGGGGGGAGTCTCGATACGATACCATGCACAGTACACAGTCTGCACTAGTGTTGTGTGATACCTCAGTTAGGAGTCTCGATACGATACCATGCACAGTACACAGCCTGCACTAGTGTTGTGTGATACCTCAGTTAGGAGTCTCGATACGATACCATGCACAGTACACAGTCTGCACTAGTGTTGTGTGATACCTCAGTTAGGAGTCTCGAGACGATACCATGCACAGTACACAGTCTCCACTAGTGTTGTGTGATACCTCAGTTAGGAGTCTCGATACGATACCATGCACAGTACACAGCCTGCACTAGTGTTGTGTGATACCTCAGTTAGGAGTCTCGATACGATACCATGCACAGTACACAGTCTGCACTAGTGTTGTGTGATACCTCAGTTAGGAGTCTCGAGACGATACCATGCACAGTACACAGTCTCCACTAGTGTTGTGTGATACCTCAGTTAGGAGTCTCGATACGATACCATGCACAGTACACAGCCTGCACTAGTGTTGTGTGATACCTCAGTTAGGAGTCTCGATACGATACCATGCACAGTACACAGCCTGCACTAGTGTTGTGTGATACCTCAGTTAGGAGTCTCGATACGATACCATGCACAGTACACAGTCTGCACTAGTGTTTTGTGATACCTCAGTTAGGGGGGAGTCTCGATACGATACCATGCACAGTACACAGCCTGCACTAGTGTTGTGTGATACCTCAGTTAGGAGTCTCGATACGATACCATGCACAGTACACAGCCTGCACTAGTGTTGTGTGATACCTCAGTTAGGGAGGAGTCTCGAGACGATACCATGCACAGTACACAGCCTGCACTAGTGTTGTGTGATACCTCAGTTAGGGAGGAGTCTCGAGACGATACCATGCACAGTACACAGCCTGCACTAGTGTTGTGTGATACCTCAGTTAGGAGTCTCGATACGATACCATGCACAGTACACAGTCTGCACTAGTGTTGTGTGATACCTCAGTTAGGAGTCTCGATACGATACCATGCACAGTACACAGTCTGCACTAGTGTTGTGTGATACCTCAGTTAGGGGGGAGTCTCAATACGATACCATGCACAGTACACAGTCTGCACTAGTGTTGTGTGATACCTCAGTTAGGAGTCTCGATACGATACCATGCACAGTACACAGTCTGCACTAGTGTTGTGTGATACCTCAGTTAGGGAGGAGTCTCGATACGATACCATGCACAGTACACAGTCTGCACTAGTGTTGTGTGATACCTCAGTTAGGAGTCTCGATACGATACCATGCACAGTACACAGCCTGCACTAGTGTTGTGTGATACCTCAGTTAGGAGTCTCGATACGATACCATGCACAGTACACAGTGTGCACTAGTATTGTGTGATACCTCAGTTAGGAGTCTCGATACGATACCATGCACAGTACACAGTCTGCACTAGTGTTGTGTGATACCTCAGTTAGGGAGGAGTCTCGATACGATACCATGCACAGTTCACAGTCTGCACTAGTGTTGTGTGATATCTCAGTTAGCAGTCTTGATACGATACCATGCACAGTACACAGTGTGCACTAGTGTTGTGTGATACCTCAGTTAGGAGTCTCGATACGATACCATGCACAGTACACAGTCTGCACTAGTGTTGTGTGATACCTCAGTTAGGAGTCTCGATACGATACCATGCACAGTACACAGTCTGCACTAGTGTTGTGTGATACCTCAGTTAGGAGTCTCGATACGATACCATGCACAGTACACAGTCTGTACTAGTGTTGTGTGATACCTCAGTTAGGGAGGAGTCTCGATACGATACCATGCACAGTACACAGTCTGCACTAGTGTTGTGTGATATCTCAGTTAGGAGTCTCGATACGATACCATGCACAGTACACAGTCTGCACTAGTGTTGTGTGATACCTCAGTTAGGAGCCTCGATACGATACCATGCACAGTACACAGCCTGCACTAGTGTTGTGTGATACCTCAGTTAGGAGTCTCGATACGATACCATGCACAGTACACAGTCTGCACTAGTGTTGTGTGATACCTCAGTTAGGAGTCTCGATACGATACCATGCACAGTACACAGTCTGCACTAGTGTTGTGTGATACCTCAGTTAGGGAGCAGTCTCGATACGATACCATGCACAGTACACAGTTTGCACTAGTGTTGTGAGATACCTCAGTTAGGAGTCTCGATACGATACCATGCACAGTAAACAGTCTGCACTAGTGTTGTGTGATACCTCAGTTAGGGAGCAGTCTCGATACGATACCATGCACAGTACACAGTCTGCACTAGTGTTGTGTGATACCTCAGTTAGGAGTCTCGATACGATACCATGCACAGTACACAGTCTGCACTAGTGTTGTGTGATACCTCAGTTAGGAGTCTCGATACGATACCATGCACAGTACACAGTCTGCACTAGTGTTGTGTGATACCTCAGTTAGGGAGGAGTCTCGATATGATACCATGCACAGTACACAGCCTGCACTAGTGTTGTGTGATACCTCAGTTAGGGAGGAGTCTCGATACGATACCATGCACAGTACACAGTCTGCACTAGTGTTGTGTGATACCTCAGTTAGGAGTCTCGATACGATACCATGCACAGTACACAGTCTGCACTAGTGTTGTGTGATACCTCAGTTAGGGAGGAGTCTCGATACGATACCATGCAAAGTACACAGTCTGCACTAGTGTTGTGTGATACCTCAGTTAGGAGTCTCGATACGATACCATGCACAGTACACAGTCTGCACTAGTGTTGTGTGATACCTCAGTTAGGAGTCTCGATACGATACCATGCACAGTACACAGTGTGCACTAGTGTTGTGTGATACCTCAGTTAGGAGTCTCGATACGATACCATGCACAGTACACAGTCTGCACTAGTGTTGTGTGATACCTCAGTTAGGAGCCTCGATACGATACCATGCACAGTACACAGTCTGCACTAGTGTTGTGTGATACCTCAGTTAGGAGTCTCGATACGATACCATGCACAGTACACAGTCTGCACTAGTGTTGTGTGATACCTCAGTTAGGAGTCTCGATACGATACCATGCACAGTACACAGTCTGCACTAGTGTTGTGTGATACCTCAGTTAGGAGTCTCGATACGATACCATGCACAGTACACAGTGTGCACTAGTGTTGTGTGATACCTCAGTTAGGAGTCTCGATACGATACCATGCACAGTACACAGTCTGCACTAGTGTTGTGTGATACCTCAGTTAGGAGCCTCGATACGATACCATGCACAGTACACAGTCTGCACTAGTGTTGTGTGATACCTCAGTTAGGAGTCTCGATACGATACCATGCACAGTACACAGTCTGCACTAGTGTTGTGTGATACCTCAGTTAGGAGCCTCGATACGATACCATGCACAGTACACAGTCTGCACTAGTGTTGTGTGATACCTCAGTTAGGAGTCTCGATACGAGACCATGCACAGTATCATGATATTCATACTATCACCATACTTTGGATCGTATATCCATTACATGTTAAATGGTACAATATATGTTTAAATGTATGTTTTATTTTCCTGCTGAAAACCAGTTCCAGTGTATTCATAGGTCATTGCCACTGGGTCTGGGAGTAGCTTACCCTCTGATTTTAACACAGAGTAAAATGTATTTTCAGGGGGTAAAATACAACCTTACCTTTCATGAGTAATCTCGTTAAATACTGTACAATCTTTGATAGTAATGGGGTAGGCCTTCCATTTTAACTGCAATGTTACTTTGAACTCCTGTACAACCACGCGTGTGTTCTGCAAGTCCATCAGCTCAGCGCATCGACGTACGATATCACATTGACTGCAAATGAATTACGTTACTTATATTTTAACATTACATTCTTAAACTCGGTGATCATGTTAAAACCTCAATATAAAGCCATACAGATAAATAAAATAAGGAAATGCATTAATCAGATAGAAAAGTTTGTTTACTGTTGCCTCTGACGATGCTTCCAGTTGGATTTGTAGCTGTACTGGAGTGTTTATACCTTGACCTGTGAATTTTTCTTATTCTTACTGTGATTGGCTGCAAAGACAACAGGTAGACAAGCTGTGCAGCAGAATTGTTATGCATATTTTCACACATTCAATTGAAATTTGGTGTGATTTCCTGATTTTTTTTTAAATCCGTATAAACTGCAGGTGGACTGCTGGCCACTGACTATAAAATTCAAATAAAACTGGTGAGAAAGCGCAACACTTGGGGTAAAAGACACCATTATCTTTATTTCTTACCTATAAAAAGAGACCTGACTGGCTTCAAATACTCCAATTACAAGGAATCTCTTAATTCTTATAGATAACAAAATAACACAGAAATACTTTCCTGAAAGCAGACTTTTTATAACTAGAACAGAAGACATGTTTACCAGCGAGAGGAGGCCATTCGGCACATCATGTTCGCCTGGTTAAAAATCTGCAAAGAAAGTAAATGAAGCAAAAGACAACCACTCTGGCTGCTGTAATAAACTGTGTTTTTATTGCTTTCATGCTGAATCTGCAGCCGCCTGCGTTAGTGGACTTTTGCAGTGTGACTCGGAAGCTCCTGAAAGCATCACACAGGGCTCTTAATTGGCAAGGTCAAAATGGCCTTGTTAAATAAATGTGTAGAGGGCACCCAGGCCACTAAACTGAAGTCAAGGCTGAAATGTAGGATGTTTTGTCCTTTTGCTTGATTCATATATAAAGCTAATTATTGGGCACAAAAAGAAACAACACAGTTTAACTTTTATAATGATTTGGTTATTCAGAAAATGCCTTTTTTTTTTTTTTTTTAAATGTCAACCAGCAGCCTAGCCTGGGGCCTGTGAGGACAGCTCCCTGTGCTGAAGCCAGGCATTGGCTTTTATCACTCATCCATGGGAGAATTTGTGTTCAATATTAACAGCATATATTCTACTCCGTTTAACAAACTAACCTCAAATCTCGTTCCCGCGTGTAACATACAAGAGTCACTGTGTTGCATTTATGGGTGAACTGAAACAACGAGATCAGATGGACCAATAATAATACTAAACACTGTAATACAATGCAGAATAGTATTTCCTACTGTTTTTTTTTTGTCAGACGTACAGTACTAAAAACAAAATCTACGGATGTAACTAAACAATCTAGGATTGTATGCATTACTACATATAGTCCTGCATCTAAGACAATTGAGGATCTCATTTTGAAACATTGGAACATTATTGCTTCGGATAGTTTGTTACCGATAGACTTCCAGTTTAAAACACCACCATTGTTTTGTTTTAAGAGAGATAGAAATCTCAAAGATCTTTTAGTAAGAGTGGATCATTATAAGCCTACACCTACCTGCCACTTTGGTATTCTACCAGGGTACTATCATTGTCATAATTGTGCACAATGTAACAATACTTACAAAACTGACACCTTCCGGCACCCCCACACAGGTATAACAATTAAAGTTAGAGGTGTAATCAATTGCAGTACCCAAAATGTGATTTTGTCCTTGTGGACTTGCACATGTAGGAAAAACTAGCAGAACTTTAAAAACACAAATATCGCAGCATAAGTGCTATTAGACGGATAGACATGACCTCCGTGGTTGCTAAACATTTTCATGAGTATAAGCGCAATGTTGCCTCCTTGAAATTTTGCGGAATAGAAAGAATTAATAGACCTAGGAGGGGAGGGAATGTAGATGGGCTGTTATTAGAAAGAGAATGTCTTGTTTTATCTGCACTTTGCGAAAACATATTAACCCAGTCAGTGATGATACCAGCACTAGTATAGCAGTGTGTGTGACACCAGCACCACTATAGCAGTGTGTGTGACACCGGCACCAGTATAGCAGTGTGTGTGACACCAGCACCAGTATAGCAGTGTGTGTGACACCAGCACCACTATAGCAGTGTGAGGTGATACCGGCACCACTAGAGCAGTGTGTGCGACACCGGCACCACTAGAGCAGTGTGAGGTGATACCGGCACCACTAGAGCAGTGTGTGTGTGACACCAGCACCAGTATAGCAGTGTGTGTGATACCGGCACCACTAGAGCAGTGTGAGGTGATACCGGCACCACTAGAGCAGTGTGTGCGACACCGGCACCACTATAGCAGTGTGTGTGACACCGGCACCAGTATAGCAGTGTGTGTGACACCAGCACCACTATAGCAGTGTGAGGTGATACCGGCACCACTAGAGCAGTGTGTGCGACACCGGCACCACTATAGCAGTGTGTGTGACACCGGCACCAGTATAGCAGTGTGTGTGACACCGGCACCACTATAGCAGTGTGAGGTGATACCGGCACCGCTGGAGCAGTGTGTGCGACACCGGCACCGCTGGAGCAGTGTGTGCGACACCGGCACCGCTATAGCAGTGTGTGTGACACCAGCACCACTAGAGCAGTGTGTGTGACACCGGCACCACTATAGCAGTGTGAGGTGATACCGGCACCACTATAGCAGTGTGTGTGACACCAGCACCAGTATAGCAGTGTGAGGTGATACCAGCACCACTATAACAGTGTGTGTGACACCAGCACCACTAGAGCAGTGTGTGTGACACCGGCACCACTATAGCAGTGTGTGTGACACCGGCACCACTATAGCAGTGTGAGGTGATACCGGCACCACTATAGCAGTGTGTGTGACACCAGCACCAGTATAGCAGTGTGAGGTGATACCAGCACCACTATAACAGTGTGTGTGACACCAGCACCACTAGAGCAGTGTGTGTGACACCGGCACCACTATAGCAGTGTGAGGTGATACCGGCACCACTATAGCAGTGTGAGGTGATACCGGCACCACTATAGCAGTGTGTGTGACACCGGCACCACTATAGCAGTGTGTGTGACACCAGCACCAGTATAGCAGTGTGAGGTGATACCAGCACCACTATAGCAGTGTGTGTGACACCGGCACCAGTATAGCAGTGTGTGTGACACCAGCACCAGTATAGCAGTGTGAGGTGATACCAGCACCACTATAGCAGTGTGTGTGACACCATCACCACTAGAGCAGTGTGTGTGACACCGGCACCACTATAGCAGTGTGAGGTGATACCGGCACCACTATAGCAGTGTGTGTGACACCAGCACCAGTATAGCAGTGTGTGTGACACCAGCACCACTATAGCAGTGTGTGTGACACCGGAACCACTATAGCAGTGTGAGGTGATACCGGCACCACTATAGCAGTGTGTGTGACACCGGCACCACTAGAGCAGTGTGTGTGACACCGGCACCACTATAGCAGTGTGAGGTGATACCGGCACCACTGTAGCAGTGTGTGTGACACCAGCACCAGTATAGCAGTGTGTGTGACACCGGCACCACTATAGCAGTGTGTGTGACACCAGCACCACTATAGCAGTGTGAGATGATACCGGCACCACTATAGCAGTGTGTGTGACACCGGCACCACTAGAGCAGTGTGAGATGATACCGGCACCACTATAGCAGTGTGAGATGATACCAGCACCACTAGAGCAGTGTGTGTGGCACTGGCACCACTAGAGCAGTGTGAGGTGACACCGGCACCACTAGAGCAGTGTGTGTGACACCGGCACCACTAGAGCAGTGTGAGATGACACCGGCACCACTATAGCAGTGTGAGATGATACCGGCACCACTATAGCAGTGTGAGATGACACCGGCACCACTATAACAGTGTGAGGTGACACCGGCACCACTAGAGCAGTGTGAGATGATACCGGCACCACTATAGCAGTGTGTGTCACAAGCACCACTATAGCAGTGTGTGTGACACCAGCACCACTATAGCAGTGTGAGGTGATACCGGCACCACTAGATCAGTGTGTGCGACACCGGCACCGCTAGATCAGTGTGTGGGACACCGGCACCGCTGGATCAGTGTGTGCGACACCGGCACCGCTGGAGCAGTGTGTGCGACACCGGCACCGCTGGAGCAGTGTGTGCGACACCGGCACCGCTGGAGCAGTGTGTGCGACACCGGCACCGCTGGAGCAGTGTGTGCGACACCGGCACCGCTGGAGCAGTGTGTGCGACACCGGCACCGCTGGAGCAGTGTGTGCGACACCGGCACCGCTGGAGCAGTGTGTGGGACTCCGGCACCGCTGGATCAGTGTGTGCGACACCGGCACCGCTGGATCAGTGTGTGCGACACCGGCACCGCTGGATCAGTGTGTGCGACACCGGCACCGCTGGAGCAGTGTGTGGGACACCGGCACCGCTGGATCAGTGTGTGGGACACCGGCACCGCTGGATCAGTGTGTGGGACACCGGCACCGCTGGATCAGTGTGTGCGACACCGGCACCGCTGGATCAGTGTGTGCGACACCGGCACCGCTGGATCAGTGTGTGCGACACCGGCACCGCTGGATCAGTGTGTGCGACACCGGCACCGTTGGAGCAGTGTGAGGTGACACCGGCACCGCTGGAGCAGTGTGAGGTGACACCGGCACCGTTGGAGCAGTGTGCACAGCTACACACGGGCTAAGCCACTACCGTGCCGTGCAGTAATCCGACTACACCACATCTATAAAAAAGAGCAACTAAAATGTTTCCCAAATTTTACCCTAGTTTAACAGCACATGTTACTTTATTGAGACAGAGCAATGCATGAACCACAAGAAGAGCAGAGAGCAAGCAAAAATGGAGTTCAATGTTTTTAATAAGATAAAACATGCTTTTCGCATTTACAAAAATTGAATCTCAAATGGATCCTGGGCTTCGTAAAACGTTAGGCACATTAGTTAACATCAGCTGAACAAGTTTGATACTGTCGTTCGCAAGTCAGCATCACAGATTGTGAAGCACTAAAGGGCACCTAGCAGTAAAACAATCCATTTAGTTACATTGGTGAATTGGAGATATGGTTGAGGACTCCGTCCACAATCTCGTCTCCCAATGAAGTTCAGATACCAAGCATCGGGCACGTATTCCATTGGCTAAATAATCCCATTCTCACAGCTATCAAAGAAAGGAAGTGGATTTTCATTTTATAGGCTAAACAATCCCGTAGGAGCCATTCTAGCTCTGCCCCTACCCCTCTCACTACAGGCAGAGCCGCTCCCGGGCTAAGAATGTAGCAGCAGCGGCAACACATGAGCTACAATTGCTATATGCAGATACACACCCCCGTCAGTACACACTACAGTTCATGAACTTCACACACAGAGTAGCAATTTCTCAAAAACCCTACCAGCCCGGCATCCATGCTCACACACACTGCTTGTTATCCTGAACATCCTCCCAGCTCTCCCCTCATTCTTCTTAATGAAGCTTTATGAAATATTCAGCTACAAACAATTGGACTAATTAATCAATTACAACGCGATCTCCTTACACACATTCACACGTGCTTTAAAAAAACATATCAATGTAAAATAATCAAAGTGCAATAGAAAAATGAAACCTCTTAAATTATAAATACAAAATAAAGTGCAGAAAGCTTAACCCTTGTTTGTTTACATCCAGGAGGGAAGCGTCCGCTCTGCAGGAACTACTACCACAGAGCCCTTTTACTGCAAGACGAGGCCTGGAGGCGATTGCCCAGCCAGGACCGTCAGAACGGCCCGGAGTCGCTGGGAGGCGGGACTTCGGAAGCAACAGAACAGAAGTAGGTCAGCTTAGGGGATGTGGATCCCAAAACAGTATAGAGAGGGTTACCGTAGACTAGCAGGTTCCTGGAGCAGAACGTTCCGTTTAGTGGGACTAGCGCGCGTCGCTTTGTGTGGCAGGCTTTTATTTTTAGCTTTGTTTTTGTTTTGTTTTCTTTATTAAATGTGACACTAGGTCTATCATTGCTGCTACCCCAGTGTCCATACTGTGTTTAAATTAAATCTGCGTGCCTGAGCGGCGTATCAACACCAATGCTTTCTGTCTGTCAGTATTTTCCAGTGACTACCCACACATGTAACACATTCCCTGTTACAATCATGATTAAAGAAAATGTACAAACGCTGGCTGTGCCTTCGCATAGCACACACAGCGCTGGCATTATACACTGTATTTATTAACATCGTTCTTTCAAACAAGTCCAATCACCTCCAAAAAACGTAAATCACATCAGCACAGAACTCAAGATAGAACCAGCAAACTGCACAAGAATTCCCTTCCTCTTTGGATTGATTAGAAGTGATTCATCACCCGGTTCATCAACAGGCCTTTGGTTCGTCTCAGAATGTTTTCTCTTCAGGGAACCAAAAGTCAGCCACTTATCCATATTAGAGAGTTTGGAATTATTAACTTGTAAATTCAGTGCATACTCTTGTCATAACACGAGGCAGAAACTGTCACAAATCAAAACTGTTTTTAAACATCCGGTATTCTACGACAGCCACTAGATGGTGAAAAAGAAAGAATACATGCACAGCTTGCTCCATATTCCCGAAGACAAATGAACACACACAAACTGCTTTGACGTGTCACTGGCAGACTGCTCGCGTACCACAGTTTGGGAACCGCTGCTCTACAGAACTTGCCTGTGCTGATCCTGCATTGTGTTAGCTCAGTGTGTCTCAGTCTGCATCTCTAGTTGTGTCACACAGCTTTAATTAACAGATCTTGTGTTGTTTTCCAGGGAAATGAAGATGAGATTCCTGGGGAGGACCTGTCTCATTGTCTTGAGTTTGCTACCAGCTGTTTCTACACAAGGTGAGAGGGACTGTAGAAATGAAACTGATGAAGAGACGCATCACTAATGCTAACCTGAAGATATTTCATCAGGAAAGATCCACTGAGATAAAATATTTAATTGTCAGTGTGTTTATTGTCTCTGTGTGGATGTATAGCATTGAGCTCAAAGAACTTCCAGGAGGAGCACCAACCCTACTTACAGCTTTCAAATACTTACTCTACTGAAGATGCTTTTTTTTTATTGCCTAACCTTGTCTTTTCTTTCTCAGGACGATGGCGTGTTGTTGGCTCTGATCAGCCTGTCATTGCTGAGCCTGGTGAAGATGTCATCCTGCCCTGTCACATTTCACCCAGAGTCAGTGCTGTGGACATGGAAGTGAGGTGGTACAGGGACAGATTCGACACGCCTGTTCATTTATATCTAAACAAAAAGGATCAGCCAAGAGGACAGGACATACCTTACCGGGGCCGCACTGCTCTCCCTCCCTCTGCACTGCAGACAGGCGATATCTCTCTGCATCTGAGAAACCTCCAGCCCGCTGACACAGGCGTCTATACCTGCTTAGCTGATGATGGAAGCTGGAATGAAGAAGGACAGACTGAAGTGATAGTTACAGGTAGGATTCAAGCTGAAGGAACTTTATCTGAGATTCTACAATTATCCAGTTAAACCCCATAATATCATTGATGTAACTTAAAAAAAATGATGGTGAGTAAGTAGATTCAAGAAAATGCGCAGAGTCCTTTTCTTCAATCAGTTGTTAGGTTTATTGAAATATGCAGGGAGTCTGGTCCCAGGTACAGGGCAAACAGAATACTCGTTCTTACAATTTGTGCATGACATCAAATACCCTTCTGCATAGGTGTCTCTTTCCTCCTCTTCCTATAACACTCAACCAATGGCAAAGGGACAATGCCTTATTCCAGTCACTATGTACCATGTGCACTCCAATCAGGAAAAAACAAGTTTCTCTTGATTAGTTTATACAAATCTACAAATCTCTTATCAGCCCCTTTGAAGTGTCTGGCTCCTTCCAGATCCCCCTGAAGACTAGCTTTATGACCCCCTCATAAACCAGCTGTATATTCTAAGCAAAAACCTGTTTAATTAGTTTTGTACCCAACAGTGGACTCCCCGAAGGGCAAACGTCTTTCATGTCAGGGCTGGAGGTCAAAGGACTTGTTTGTACAACCTTGTGCTGCTGGTCAGTCATTTGCTTTGACACAAAAGAATCCTTTTCAGTTCTCATAACTTCAGGGTAACTTCTCTACCATATTGCCTTCAATTTACTTCTAATGTGCGGTTGTTTAAATATAGTTAAATATACGTTAACTTGGTGTTTTTCTCAGCTCTCTGCTACCATCCATTGCTCAATGAAGCTGCTATTATTTCTTGCTTGCTCGGAGTCAATACAGTGCAAGTATCTATATACCCAGAGTATATAGCCAGCCTTCATCTATTACAGCAGTGCTTGCATTTTTGGAACTAACAGTTTTTTCTATCCAATGTTAAATCACTTTTCAGAAAAATAACATGAATACAGCCCTGTCATTCCTCATGCGTAGCAAACTGCTATTCAACACTTGTTCCATGTTTTCCAACAATCACCAATTCTGGTGACTTTATTACGGACATGAATACTTAATAAGGTACTGTGGAGCTAGAACCTGATAGTATAAGCTCTGAGGACAGAATAATGCAGTCTAGAATAAAGGCATTTCATTGAAATTTAAAAATACAGTCAGCACTCGGATATATGACACTCAGATACGCGTCAGTCGTGTTTTACCATCCTTGTATTAAGAAACAAATCAATTCCCATTATATATACAGAGATGCCAACTGCTACGATTGGCTGTAGCAGCTACTATTGTGGAGGTTCTGCTACGGTGCTACATCGAAGGGGTATAATACGACAAGCTTTATTAAATAAATAAATGATGGATACTCCCAGGATGTTTATGAAATGTTATTTCAATACCATGTGTGTTTTCCTGTTTAATTTTTCAATGAATTAAAGATTCTTAAATAGCTTATTTAAGTTTATTGTGGCATTGTAACTGCGCCGGGTTGCTTAGTAATCAGTTTAGGGGTTCTTCAGAAACCGCTGCGCACATGTCGCCTTGCTTGCTTATTAGTCTGGGATTAAGGCACGGTGGTGACGGGTTCTGTGATTTTAGTAGAGAACATTGAAGTTTACCAACACAACTTGAAATTCCACCTTGGGGCTCCCGAGTGGCGCATCCGGTAAACGCGCTCCGCGTGGAGTGCAGGATGCGCTCTATAGCCTGGATGTCGCCAGTTCGAGTGCAGGCTATTCCACAGCCGACCGTGGACGGGAGCTCCCAGGGGACGGCGCACAATTGGCCGAGCGTCGCCCGGGGGGAGGGAGGGTTTAGGTCGGCCAGGGTGTCCTCAGCTCACCGTGTACCAGCGACCCCTGTAGTCTGTCCACGGTCGGCTTTAGAATAGCCTGGACTCGAACCGGCGACGTCCAGGCTATAGAGAGCATCCTGCACTCCACGCGGAGCGCCTTTACTGGATGCGCCACTCGGGAGCACCAACGTTTTATTCTAATCATAATGTCCAGATGGCAGTATAACACCACAAGTTCTATATTTTAGCTGGTCCTTTCACTGCGAAAGTCATGTATTTTCAAATCATATTTCATTCGATGTGAGCTGCCAGTCAGGTACGGAAACCATGTACTTCGATTTATCAGCGTTTCAGTCAAACCAGCCTCCCACCTTGCAATGGACAATACACTCATAGACCGCTCCCGATCAAATCAATAGGTTTTGCAACGACCTCACAGCAATGCATTCTACATCTCTCCTGAAAGCAGCCTCATCTTTGGCTCCATCTAAATCGCCTTAACACTTAAAGACCAACATCGACGTCCTATCAAAATTCTGGTTGGCAGACAATTGAGCAACCTCCTGCAATCCCAAGAGGCACTTCATGCAGCTTAAATGTGCTCGTATCTCACAATGAGTTTCTTTTCACTCATTTCAGCAGATCTCTGCTCTCTACAGCAGGCCACTGCACAGTACTGACGGCAGTCCACCACACCCTGTTACGTTCTCCGCGTCAGCAGATCTCTGCTCTCTACAGCAGGCCACTGCACAGTACTGACGGCAGTCCACCACACCCTGTTACGTTCTCCGCGTCAGCAGATCTCTGCTCTCTACAGCAGGCCACTGCACAGTACTGACGGCAGTCCACCACACCCTGTTACGATCTCCGCGTCAGCAGATCTCTGCTCTCTACAGCAGGCCACTGCACAGTACTGACGGCAGTCCACCACACCCTGTTACGTTCTCCGCGTCAGCAGATCTCTGCTCTCTACAGCAGGCCACTGCACAGTACTGACGGCAGTCCACCACACCCTGTTACGATCTCCGCGTCAGCAGATCTCTGCTCTCTACAGCAGGCCACTGCACAGTACTGACGGCAGTCCACCACACACTGTTACGATCTCCGCGTCAGCAGATCTCTGCTCTCTACAGCAGGCCACTGCACAGTACTGACGGCAGTCCACCACACACTGTTACGATCTCCGCGTCAGCAGATCTCTGCTCTCTACAGCAGGCCACTGCACAGTACTGACAGCAGTCCACCACACCCTGTTACGATCTCCGCTTCAGCAGATCTCTGCTCTCTACAGCAGGCCACTGCACAGTACTGACGGCAGACCACCACACCCTGTTACGATCTCCGCGTCAGCAGATCTCTGCTCTCTACACCAGGCCACTGCACAGTAGTGACGGCAGTCCACCACACACTGTTACGATCTCCGCTTCAGCAGATCTCTGCTCTCTACACCAGGCCACTGCACAGTACTGACGGCAGACCACCACACCCTGTTACGATCTCCGCGTCAGCAGATCTCTGCTCTCTACAGCAGGCCACTGCACAGTAGTGACGGCAGTCCACCGCACACTGTTACAATCTCCGCGTCAGCAGATCTCTGCTCTCTACGAAGCAAGAAAGGTTATTAAGATGTGGGCTACTTTAATACGTCACTGGAACGGCCTGTCCTCATTCTAATGAAGACCTGATTTCAGCTCCTCATGATTTGAATCTCTTCACTGACTTTCTCATTCTTAGGATTAGGGGGTTGCCTAGGGACTGAAATGGTTCTGAATGGCCCCTGGCTCTTCTGGAACTGTATCCCATCATCACAGCTGCTCACATCTGGGGTCACCGATGGTCAAGAAAATCTATCACATTGTTTAGCAACAATAAATCTACAGTCCATATTATCAATAAAGGAAGATCTTCCTCTCCCCTTATAACGCAGTTACTACATCGCTTCATTTGGATTTTAATTTCAGTGTCTTTTAATTTCTTCTTTCAAGCCTGTTACATTCCCGTTCACATAATGCAGCTGATGCTCTTTCTCACCTACAGATCGCCAGATTTCTACACTGTGCGGCAGGTAAACACATAATTCACTTTACCCAATCTTTTGTCAAAAAAAAAAACAAAAAACAAAAAAAAAAAACTAATCCATATTGCTTGTCCAACCTTTGGGGGTAATTGAGGCTCACTTCTCTGACCTCTATGGCCGCCACCATCCGTGCCTCTGCCGAGGGAGGGTTCTCACTGCGTGAGTCAGTGGGGATCCCCGGCTGGCCACACACTCTATCCTTTAGCAGCTCCTGCTCTTTATCTTCCTCAAATTGAGACTGGGCTCTTTCCAGCTCCCTATTGTATCATTCCTTTTCCAGGTTCTTCAGTGCAAGAGCCTATTCCTCCTACACGACTGCCGCTCCGCAGAGCCAATCTATCTGATGTGTTTGCCTTCAAGGCCGCTCCCTCTCCTCTGGCCAAGATCTTTGTAAGAAGGCTCCTGCCAGTTGGGGTCCTCTTTTTCTTTCCTTCCCTTTCCTATCCTATCCCCTGAGACCACTGCTCAAACTACCTATCCAAGTAACGACCTTTCACTTCAGCCCCGGCTCTTGTCACATGAAATGATGTTAAACTAGCTTGGTTGCCTTACTTTGCAATGTAGTCGTTCACGCTTTCAATTTTTTCAGCGCTCTCAATTGATTTAAACATACATGCAGGTGCAACTCTATTGCCCGATTTTGTCAAACTGTAGATGCATGTCTATCGGGTCTTTGACTCAGATCAAGCGAAGTGTCTTGTGTTTTTAAAGCCGTTCTACTGTTTGAAGATAGCTGTTTAGCACTGCATGAATACCGGGCTTACTATGAAATTGCCAGTGAAATGAAATACAACGTTTACCAGTTCTGGAAAAACATGTTAACGAGATTCCCAGCTCTTGCTGTAATCATTTTCTGCATAAAAGAAATGTACTTGGGGATGACTGGCGCTCCAGAAAGGCATCAAACATGTACAGCATGCTGAATCAGAGTAATATGTAGACAAACAACCCAAAACGTGAAATAACTGCAAACTGAACCACAGCAGAAGCAACAGATGCACATAAAGAGTCTTTCAACTTCAAATGTTATTTTTTAAAGGTATGTATAACCTACTTTTTGTTTGCTGTCCTGTAGAAACCCCACCAACTGGTATGTAAAACGAACACTTCTGTTTATAGTTGTGTATGCTGTGAATCTTATCAATGAACCTGATGTTGTGAAACCCATAATAAATAAATATTTAGATTTATTTTCCCTTTTTTCCTTCTTCTATAGACAGACTAATTGTATGTGTATGTAGGTAATGTATATTGTATTAAGAAAAATAAACAGTTGAATTTTCATCCCCTTCCTCCGTGATTTTGAACAAATTTACCGTGACTGCTCTGTGACTTTTAGTACAAATTTCCATGACAAAATCCCAGCCTTACTTATCAGTTATTAAAATAAGAATCACTAATCAAACAAATATAATCTAATAGCCTTTTCAGACTAGCACACCCGAGCCGAGCCAAGACAGAACCGAGCCGAGCCCCCCCAGCGCGGGTGTGTTCACACTGCTGCTCAAAGAAGAAGCTGCCTGTGGAACGTGACGTCAGATTCCACGGACACGCGCGCACAGAGGAGTGCTGTGGATTTGTTTTGAGAATGGATCCCGAGGTCGTACTGTCCGAAATGATAAAAGTACCAAAAGATTTCACAGGAATACACAAATATGGGATTAAAGCAGCGCAAAACAGTGTTGTGAAAAAATAAAAAATAAAAACTTCTTGTTTTGTATTTGTTTTTCACATGTTGCTGAATGCAAATACAAACCGAATAATTTCATTTCATCTTATTAAAGTTAGATTGAACTACTATAATACCTTTTAAAAGTTAGATAGTATTTGAAAAATATCAGTAAACATTTCAGAAAAATACATTTAAAGTAGGCTTATTAAATACAAAATCTAAACCTATTTAAAGATTTTTCTTTACATCTTGTTTTTATACATGCAATGTTAATATATGGTATTTAAAAAAACATATTGAATGTGATTTTTAGATACTTTGCACATTTCCAATATATGTATCTGTGAACAGGCTGGCTGTAGCGGTGACGTCAGGCCAGGAAATGAATGCAAGACACGCAGCAACTGCGGGCAAAACCGAGACGCTGCGGCGCTCAGTGTTTTATTGTAAAATAAAAGGTTTAAACAAAACAAAACACTCAAAATAAACGGTGCAATGGCCAAACGAACAGACAGATAAAACAGTGGACGAGCAGACAAGTACCGTGCTGGTGCTTCCAGCACGTCGTAGAAATTGTTATTTCTTTCTCTTTTTATTTTCTTCTTCTCCACACCCGTTCTCCACTCACCGAACACACAACCCCGAGTGAGTGAAACGTGCATCTATATATACTGTTGTGCCGGGATTCAAATACTAATTAATTATTCACTTGAATCCCAGCATGTGAACTAATTTGTGCAACCCTGTGCTCACATACTATTACACCAACATTAACACACCACACGGAACGCAACACATAACACACAAATGGGCGGGGCACACTGCCACATACCTTCCTCCTTGTGCGCAGCACACATGGCATTACTGCCCACCTCCCCCCTTAACCCTTAGCGTTCCATTTATTCAGCGCGCATCAGGTCCAATTTATTTTCACATGCTCTGTTTAAAAGTATTTTTGTTCACATTAAAACTCCTTCTTAGCTGTATTTTTCACATACCTCTTTATAGTCGTGCTCACCACTCACTTTATCACCAAACTCCTCAATAATACGATCCAAGTCATTATTTTATTACTATAACATCTCAAATAGCTGTGCAAATGTTTGTGATATTCTTTGAGCACTGGATGCAGAAGCAGCTGTCTTGTTTGTTTATGTCCGTGTTATCTCTGTGGTGCCTGGGCTGTGTGTGTTGCTCAGATCAGCCCCATTTATTTATTTATTTATTTATTTATTTTTGGCTTCTCTCATCTCCTATCGGTCTCACTCGGCCATTGAATTGTTTTCTCGGCTTTTTCCAGAGAAAAAACGACTAGAGACCTGTGCTTGACGTCTTTTTGATGATGTCAGACCGGAAAGGAATAATTGCAATGTCGGACCTGGTCCGACATAGGACAGCAAAGGGTTAAAATCCCCAAAGTCTTGCTTAACCGTTTGCATACTCTGGGGTTGGCCACTCTGGCAGTGGCTGCGTTGGTGCTGGCCTTCTTCGGCAGCTTCAGCCAGTTTGTTTTCCTCAGTGCTCCCCTCAGCAGCCTATGCAGTGGCTGCTGAGGAATGCCAGCATCACGTCCTGGTCCTTTCTCTTGTGGTGCAGGTTGGAGTTGCAGGCAGTCTCCCTTGTGTGGTGGTGGTGGTGGGAGATGCAGATAGTCTCCCTCTGGTGGTGGAAGGAGAGGCAACTCCTGCAACACTCCCTGTGGTAGTGGAGGCAGAGGCAGCTCCTGCTACTCCCCTCTGGTGGTTGATAGCAGAGGCAGCTCCTGCTGCTCTCCCTCTGGTGGTGGAAGGAGAGGAAGCTCCTGCTGCTGTCCCTCTGGTAGTTGATAGGAGAGGAAGCTCCTGCTGCTCTCCCTCTGGTGGTGGAAGAAGAGGAAGCTCCTCCTGCTCTCCCTCTGGTAGTTGATATGAGAGGAAGCTCCTGCTGCTCTCCCTCTGGTGGTGGAAGGAGAGGACGCTCCTGCTGCTCTCCCTCTGGTGGTGGAAGGAGAGGAAGCTCCTGCTGCTCTCCCTCTGGTAGTTGATATGAGAGGAAGCTCCTGCTGCTCTCCCTCTGGTGGTGGAAGGAGAGGAAGCTCCTGCTGCTCTCCCTCTGGTGGTGGAAGGAGAGGACGCTCCTGCTGCTCTCCCTCTGGTGGTGGAAGGAGAGGAAGCTCCTGCTGCTTTCCCTCTGGTGGTGGAAGGAGAGGAAGCTCCTGCTGCTGTCCCTCTGGTGGTGGAAGGAGAGGAAGCTCCTGCTGCTCTCCCTCTGGTAGTTGATATGAGAGGAAGCTCCTGCTGCTCTCCCTCTGGTGGTGGAAGGGAGAGGAAGCTCCTGCTGCTGTCCCTCTGGTAGTTGATAGGAGAGGAAGCTCCTGCTGCTCTCCCTCTGGTGGTGGAAGAAGAGGAAGCTCCTGCTGCTCTCCCTCTGGTAGTTGATAGGGGAGGAAGCTCCTGCTGCTCTCCCTCTGGTGGTGGAAGGGAGAGGAAGCTCCTGCTGCTGTCCCTCTGGTAGTTGATAGGAGAGGAAGCTCCTGCTGCTCTCCCTCTGTTGGTGGAAGGAGAGGAAGCTCCTGCTGCTCTCCCTCTGGTGGTGGAAGGAGAGGAAGCTCCTGCTGCTCTCCCTCTGGTGGTGGAAGGAGAGGAAGCTCCTGCTGCTTTCCCTCTGGTGGTGGAAGGAGAGGAAGCTCCTGCTGCTCTCCCTCTGGTGGTGGAAAGGAGAGGAAGCTCCTGCTGCTCTCCCTCTGGTGGTGGAAGGAGAGGAAGCTCCTGCTGCTTTCCCTCTGGTGGTGGAAGGAGAGGAAGCTCCTGCTGCTGTCCCTCTGGTGGTGGAAAGGAGAGGAAGCTCCTGCTGCTCTCCCTCTGGTAGTTGATATGAGAGGAAGCTCCTGCTGCTCTCCCTCTGGTGGTGGAAAGGAGAGGAAGCTCCTGCTACTCCCCTCTGGTAGTTGATATGAGAGGAAGCTCCTGCTGCTCTCCCTCTGGTGGTGGAAGGAGAGGAAGCTCCTGCTACTCTCCCTCTGGTGGTGGAAGGAGAGGAAGCTTCTGCTGCTCTCCCTCTGGTGGTGGAAAGGAGAGGAAGCTCCTGCTACTCCCCTCTGGTAGTTGATATGAGAGGAAGCTCCTGCTGCTCTCCCTCTGGTAGTTGATAGGGGAGGAAGCTCCTGCTACTCTCCCTCTGGTGGTGGAAGGAGAGGAAGCTCCTGCTGCTCTCCCTCTGGTAGTTGATAGGGGAGGAAGCTCCTGCTGCTCTCCCTCTGGTGGTGGAAAGGAGAGGAAGCTCCTGCTACTCTCCCTCTGGTAGTTGATAGGGGAGGAAGCTCCTGCTGCTCTCCCTCTGGTGGTGGAAAGGAGAGGAAGCTCCTGCTGCTCTCCCTCTGGTAGTTGATAGGGGAGGAAGCTCCTGCTGCTCTCCCTCTGGTGGTGGAAGGAGAGGAAGCTCCTGCTGCTCTCCCTCTGGTGGTGGAAGGAGAGGAAGCTCCTGCTGCTTTCCCTCTGGTGGTGGAAGGAGAGGAAGCTCCTGCTGCTGTCCCTCTGGTGGTGGAAGGAGAGGAAGCTCCTGCTGCTCTCCCTCTGGTAGTTGATATGAGAGGAAGCTCCTGCTGCTCTCCCTCTGGTGGTGGAAAGGAGAGGAAGCTCCTGCTACTCCCCTCTGGTAGTTGATATGAGAGGAAGCTCCTGCTGCTCTCCCTCTGGTGGTGGAAGGAGAGGAAGCTCCTGCTACTCTCCCTCTGGTGGTGGAAGGAGAGGAAGCTTCTGCTGCTCTCCCTCTGGTGGTGGAAAGGAGAGGAAGCTCCTGCTACTCCCCTCTGGTAGTTGATATGAGAGGAAGCTCCTGCTGCTCTCCCTCTGGTGGTGGAAGGAGAGGAAGCTCCTGCTGCTCTCCCTCTGGTAGTTGATAGGGGAGGAAGCTCCTGCTGCTCTCCCTCTGGTGGTGGAAAGGAGAGGAAGCTCCTGCTACTCTCCCTCTGGTGGTGGAAGGAGAGGAAGCTCCTGCTGCTCTCCCTCTGGTAGTTGATAGGGGAGGAAGCTCCTGCTGCTCTCCCTCTGGTGGTGGAAAGGAGAGGAAGCTCCTGCTGCTCTCCCTCTGGTAGTTGATATGAGAGGAAGCTCCTGCTGCTCTCCCTCTGGTGGTGGAAGGAGAGGAAGCTCCTGCTGCTCTCCCTCTGGTAGTTGATAGGGGAGGAAGCTCCTGCTGCTCTCCCTCTGGTGGTGGAAAGGAGAGGAAGCTCTTGCTGCTCTCCCTCTGGTGGTGGAAAGGAGAGGAAGCTCCTGCTGCTCTCCCTCTGGTAGTGGAAAGGAGAGGAAGCTCCTGCTGCTCTCCCTCTGGTTGATATGAGAGGAAGCTCCTGCTGCTCTCCCTCTGGTAGTTGATATGAGAGGAAGCTCCTGCTGCTCTCCCTCTGGTGGTGGAAGGAGAGGAAGCTCCTGCTGCTCTCCCTCTGGTGGTGGAAGGAGAGGAAGCTCCTGCTGCTCTCCCTCTGGTGGTGGAAAGGAGAGGAAGCTCCTGCTACTCCCCTCTGGTAGTTGATATGAGAGGAAGCTCCTGCTGCTCTCCCTCTGGTGGTGGAAGGAGAGGAAGCTCCTGCTGCTCTCCCTCTGGTGGTGGAAAGGAGAGGAAGCTCCTGCTACTCCCCTCTGGTAGTTGATAGGAGAGGAAGCTCCTGCTGCTCTCCCTCTGGTGGTGGAAGGAGAGGAAGCTCCTGCTGCTCTCCCTCTGGCAGTGGAGGAGGGAGTGGCAAGCAGCCTTCCCCTGGCAGCGAAGGTGGGAGCAGCGGGTAGTCTCCCCCTGGTGCTGGAGGTGGGAGCGGCAGGCAGTCTCACTCTTGGGCTTGGAGCACACTGCCACGTTTTTTTTTTTTTTTTTTTTTTTCTGTTTAGGACTGATTTATAAAGGAACCACAACATAATATGCGCAATTACTGATCGCTTTATTCATAATAAAATATATGGAATACAATTAATGAAACCGCAGTAGATCTTGCAGTTAACACACTACATTTTATTTGTCTCTCTTTTCAATGATACCTCGCTGGATTAAACAGTTTAAATGAGAAATATTTAAAAAAATTAAATGGGCAAAGCTTAAAGAATGTTGTAATATGTGAACTCGGCTTCATTCCGTGTGGGACTGCACATCGATTCCAGAAGACTAGTCTCTGAATTCAACACATCGGCGCCGGTCGCTGCAGGTCTGTGACCAAGAACTGCGTCCATTAAGACATCAGATTTACTTTTTTGCTTTTATTGTTATGATCTTTTATTTTTTTTAATCCTGTTTTATTATTGTTATTTTTTCACAGCACTGTTTCGCGCTGCGGTTTAGTCTCATATTTCTCAATCCCTGTGAAATCTTTTGGTAGACTCTATCGTTTCAGGCAGTACGAGTTAACCGCGCCCCCAGCCTTGCTCAGCACAGAGCCAGTACCAGATATCTCACGAGGCCAGAGTTTCACGGTTCCGGTTCGGCTCGACAAAATGACCCGTGTGGAACTAGCTGTACCGCGAGGGCTCGGCACGGCCTTGGTGTGCTCGTGTGAAAAGGCTATAAAAGATCGAGGTTGGCTTGTCAGAAATACAGAGAGGAATTTACCACAGAACTGTCATTCATTAAAAGAAGTGGAGTGTCTCAATCTCACATCTACTTCTCTTGTGAAACATGGGCTACGTTCCCTCTAAGACTTTCATTTAGTTAGCCAAACTGGAAAAACTTAATTCTGTGTTTTGTGCTCTTAATTAGATTCTGTGTCCTGCATTTCTTGGCCTGACATCCCCACCCAAGCCAGCCTGTTCACATGTATTTTAGATATTGTATCTTTTTTGTGTTCCCTGAAAAACGGACAAGGGTTGGAACGGGCCAAAATGAAATAATCAGATACGCGCCACATGTGTTTAACCATTGCTGAAGTCAACATTTTATAGGGTTGGATATGTGAGAGCTGACTGTAGTTTGAAATGAATATGTTAAACTTGTCTCAGGGATTAGTACAAGTATGCACACAATGGAAGGAAGGCAGAATTAATTAATTTACATCAAGAACAGTTTACTACTGAACCCTATCAACACTAAATGGCAGCAGTGTGGAGTAGTGGTTAGTGCTCTGGACTCTTGACCGGAGGGTCGTGGGTTCAATCCCAGGTGGGGGACACTGCTACTGTACCCTTGAGCAAGGTACTTTACCTAGATTGCTCCAGTAAAAACCCAACTGTATAAATGGATAATTGTATGTAAAAATAATGTGATATCTTGTAACAATTGTAAGTCGCCCTGGATAAGGGCGTCGGCTAAGAAGTAAATAATAATAATAATAATAATAATAATAATAAATACAGAAAAATGTTATATGTATTCTGTTTGATGATCCATCCACCCCTACACTTTGATAAAAATGTCAAATTGCCATGTTGTGTTTTTAATAACTCTGCACAATACATGTCTGTGTAGCATGAATAGATAAAGCTGCACTACTAACCTGCCTGTACCAGCACATGGCTGTTAAATACTGTCTATTTCCTGACAGCTCTGGGCACCCAGCCCTCAATATCTATGGACTCTACACAAGGAGAGCAGACCCGGCTGGTGTGCAGATCAGAGGGGTGGTACCCTGAACCTGAAGTGATCTGGAGAGACAGGGATGGAAACAATGTGACGTCACTGTCCAGCCCAACAGTGCAGAGGGACAGTCAGGGGCTCCTCAGTGTCAGCAGCTACATCAAAATCAAACAGCAGTCCAACATGTTCTCCTGTCTGGTTAGAAGTAAAATACCCAAACCAGACTGGGAATCCAAACTCCACATATCCAGTGAGTATCACATGTTTGTGGATTGAGCCTGACTGACACTGACCATAGATTACAGTCACCATGATGGGGCATCAATATCTGAATCAAACACATGGACTAGTGGGCCAGTCAACATCTGAATCAAACACATGGACTAGTGGGCCAGTCAACATCTGAATCAAACACATGGACTAGTGGACCAGTCAATATCTGAATCAAACACATGAACTAGTGGACCAGTCAATATCTGAATCAAACACATGAACTAGTGGACCAGTCAATATCTGAATCAAACACATGAACTAGTGGACCAGTCAATATCTGAATCAAACACATGAACTAGTGGACCAGTCAATATCTGAATCAAACACATGAACTAGTGGACCAGTCAATATCTGAATCAAACACATGAACTAGTGGACCAGTCAATATCTGAATCAAACACATGAACTAGTGGGCCAGTCAACATCTGAATCAAACACATGAACTAGTGGACCAGTCAATATCTGAATCAAACATAGAACTAGTGGGCCAGTCAACATCTGAATCAAACACATGAACTAGTGGGCCAGTCAATATCTGAATCAAACACATGAACTAGTGGACCAGTCAATATCTGAATCAAACATTGGTTGTGGGGGGGGGAATGCTTACTATGAGGGGGTGTGGTCAGTGTTGGGAGGGGTGTGGTCAGTGTTGGGAGGGGTGTGTGTAATGCTCACTATGAGATGAGGGGTGTGGTCAGTGTTGGGAGGGGTGTGTGGAATGCTCACTATGAGGGGTGTGTGGAATGCTCACTATGAGGGGTGTGGTCAGTGTTGGGAGGGGTGTGTGGAATGCTCACTATGAGGGGTGTGTGGAATGCTCACTATGAGGGTGTGTGGAATGCTCACTATGAGGGGGTGTGGTCAGTGTTGGGAGGGGTGTGTGGAATGCTCACTATGAGGGGGTGTGGTCAGTGTTGGGAGGGGTGTGTGGAATGCTCACTATGAGGGGTGTGGCTCAGTGTTGGGAGGGGTGTGTCTCAGTGTTGGGAGTGGTGTGTGGAATGCTCACTATGAGGGGGTGTGGCTCAGTGTTGGGAGGGGTGTGTGGAATGCTCACTATGAGGGGTGTGGTCAGTGTTGGGAGGGGTGTGTGGAATGCTCACTATGAGGGGTGTGGTCAGTGTTGGGAGGGGTGTGGAATGCTCACTATGAGGGGTGTGGTCAGTGTTGGGAGGGGTGTGTGGAATGCTCACTATGAGGGGTGTGGCTCAGTGTTGGGAGGGGTGTGTCAGTGTTGGGAGGGGTGTGTGGAATGCTCACTATAAGGGGTGTGGCTCAGTGTTGGGAGGAGTGTGTGGAATGCTCACTATGAGGGGTGTGGCTCAGTGTTGGGAGGGGTGTGTGGAATGCTCACTATGAGGGGGTGTGGTCAGTGTTGGGAGGGGTGTGTGGAATGCTCACTATGAGGGGTGTGGTCAGTGTTGGGAGGGGTGTGTGGAATGCTCACTATGAGGGGTGTGGTCAGTGTTGGGAGGGGTGTGTGGAATGCTCACTATGAGGGGGTGTGGTTCAGTGTTGGGAGGGGTGTGTGTGTTCCAGTGTGTTGAGCTGCTGTGTTGTTTTCCAGGTGATTTTTTCCCAGGAGTCTCTGGATGGATGGTGGCTTTCTTCTTGACTTTAGCTCTCAGTATTGCAGCCATTCCTCTGCTGGTGTTCCAATGGAGAAGAATGGATGGTATGAACTTTATCATTATCATGAGGCATTTCATATAGCTCTGTGCATTTTAAACATGTCAAACAGGTTTACAGTAATATGGACTGTTCTGTTTTTCTTCTAGTCATGGAGAGAAAGCTTGAGCCTATGGGTAAGTAAAGCACTTAATGAAGAGATGCTGAAAACCCATTCCAGGTTTCTGCAGCAGTATCTTAAACTACCACACCCATAAATAAAGACATCCCTGGACCGGAAATCCAGCTGATCAGAAATGATTATAAATAATAAGTAAATAATAATAAATATAATTGTTTTTATACGTTGCAATTGTTATTTTATTGTTTCCAGGACCCTCTTGTAAATTATACCTGATTAAGTAAATTCATAAATTAAATCTCCTGGTTAAATCAATTCATATATTCCAATTTAAATTTTAAAAAGTTGGGGTTTTTTTTTTGGACACAAAGGCTTAAGAATATAAATATTTCCTTATGGAGGGATGTTGAAAATTGTAACAATTTTAGTTTGTATGTTTCATATACTTCTCAGATTGCATATTCATTTTCACATGGACATCCTGTTCATTTAACTGGTTGTGTTTTTCATACTGCAATTTAATCTGTACTGGAGCTGAAATAACCACACACTGTTCTGTCTGATTCATTTTAATCTGTACTGGAGCTGAAATAACCACACACTGTTCTGTCTGATTCTTTTTTTTAGCTGCTCAGCGCCTTCGTGAGGAACTTGGTAAGAACTGTTTTCATAACTTTATTTGTAGAATTACTGTAAATGTATGTATCTATCTATCTATCTGTCTATCTACTCATGCTGTCTGTCTGTCGCTGTGTCTCTCGGGAGTGCTTGCAGTGTGTGTGCAGAGTGTGGAGCTCAGAGTGAGTGAGGGGTTCTCCTCTGCGTGTGCAGAGTGCGGAGCTCAGAGTGAGTGAGGGGTTCTCCTCTGCGTGTGCAGAGTGTGGAGCTCAGAGTGAGTGAGGGGTTCTCCTCTGCGTGTGCAGAGTGTGGAGCTCAGAGTGAGTGAGGGGTTCTCCTCTGTGTGTGCAGAGTGCGGAGCTCAGAGTGAGTGAGGGGTTCTCCTCTGCGTGTGCAGAGTGCGGAGCTCAGAGTGAGTGAGGGGTTCTCCTCTGCGTGTGCAGAGTGTGGAGCTCAGAGTGAGTGAGGGGTTCTCCTCTGCGTGTGCAGAGTGAGTGAGGGGTTCTCCTCTGAGTGTGCAGAGTGCGGAGCTCAGAGTGAGTGAGGGGTTTTCCTCTGCGTGTGCAGAGTGCGGAGCTCAGAGTGAGTGAGGGGTTCTCCTCTGCGTGTGCAGAGTGTGGAGCTCAGAGTGAGTGAGGGGTTCTCCTCTGCGTGTGCAGAGTGCGGAGCTCAGAGTGAGTGAGGGGTTCTCCTCTGCGTGTGCAGAGTGTGGAGCTCAGAGTGAGTGAGGGGTTCTCCTCTGCGTGTGGAGCTCAGAGTGAGTGAGGGGTTCTCCTCTGCGTGTGCAGAGTGCGGAGCTCAGAGCGAGAGGGGTTCTCCTCTGCGTGTGCAGAGTGTGGAGCTCAGAGTGAGTGAGGGGTTCTCCTCTGCGTGTGCAGAGTGCGGAGCTCAGAGTGAGTGAGGGGTTCTCCTCTGCGTGTGCAGAGTGTGGAGCTCAGAGTGAGTGAGGGGTTCTCCTCTGCGTGTGGAGCTCAGAGTGAGTGAGGGGTTCTCCTCTGCGTGTGCAGAGTGCAGAGCTCAGAGTGAGTGAGGGGTTCTCCTCTACGTGTGCGGAGCTCAGAGTGAGTGAGAGGTTCTCCTCTGCTTTTTTTTTTCACTTTTCATCCTTTTGTTTCTTATTTCATAGTTTTGTAAAAAGAAATGGATTAATAGTTGGGTCTTTTATAAATTAACAGCTGTGATGGACAAAGTTGGGGGGTGTCCCTAGGGGATCAAGTCCCAAATTAGAAAATATTACAAGGAGAAATGGTATAAAAATTGTAGTGAATGTGTCTTTCCCTGTTGAGAAATGTGTGGTCGAACTTGGAAACGTAATCAGGTGTGAGAATATCAAGTCGGCTTCACCTATGAACAAGTTTGGTGTCGTGTTCTTGAGTAATGAAACAATAGTTTTGGAAATTGTTCAGCAAGGTTTGGTTATTGACAGAGTACTAGTGTCTGTTCTGCCTCTTGCGGCTCCCGCTAGGAAAATAACAATTTCTAATATTCCTCCTTTTCTGAAAAACTAACTTATAGTGAGAGAGCTAAGCCGTCATGGAAAAATAATGTCAAGCATTACAATGATTCCTCTGGGTTGTAAATCCCCTGAGTTAAAGCAGGTAGTTTCTTTCAGAAGACAGTTATATATGCTTCTGAACGACCTGAATGGAGAGCTAAATGCAGCTTTCAGGTTTTGGGTGGATGGTAGCAAATACATCGTTTTTGCTTCTTCTGAAACAATGAAATGTTTCAAATGTGGCCGTAAAGGGCATATTGTGAAGAACTGCAAGAGGACTGTAGGAGAAACTGAAAGCGAGAGGGAAGAAGCCCCTGGGGAGCCAGGGTGATGGACTCACAGCGCTGTAGATAGAAGAGCAGAGCGAGAGACTGAAGAGCTCCAACCTGGTTTTGTTGAGTCTGGTGTGGTAGAAGGTGAAAGTGAGTTGCAGGAACCGTCTGAAATAGACAGGAGGACAGGAGAAGCTGTGATTGTGACCAGGGCTGGAGAGATACCTGAAGTGGGGTTGTCAGGTGAGGGACAGGGTAGTGAGGGGAGAGAACAGATTGAGGGAATCACAGAACAGAATGAGGCTGCGGTTTTAATGTTGGAGAAAGAGACGGAAGCAGGTGAGTTTAAACTCTCCAAAGGGAAAAGAAAGGCTAAAAACAGACACAGTATTACAGTGAAACGCAGCCTTGTTTCTGAGGCTGGGGTCATTCAGGCTGATGAATCAGAGAGTGAGCTGTCTGTGAGAATGGACTGCGCTCAAACACACAGCACAGAGGTCAGTGGTGGTGATGTTAGCGAAGACAGGGGCAGTGATACTGACTCCTCCATTTAGCTCTGATCTGTTGGCTAGTCAGCAAGCGAGAGGGGGGTATAGTGCTGAAAGCATTCGGGCATTTTAAAGCTCTGCTAAAGGGAAAAGAGGGATTCAAGTTATTGAGCACTTCCCTGATTTAAAATTGTTCTTAAATTCTGCACAGCAAATTAGACGCAATGCAGCTGTATTGGGCATGGAGCAAAGAGAAAGAGATCAATTAAAAATGTAATAAGCAAAGTTCGTGCCTCTCTAAACAGGAATGATGTATAAGTCTACACAAGCATCTTTTCTTTTGTACGTTTTTACTATTGTTTGTACTTTCCAGTGCATCTCTTTCAACCCTACAATGCAGACTCTTAATATAGGAACTTTAAATATAAGTGGAGGTAGAGATTGTGCAAAGAGAGCAGCTCTGTTTGAATATTTAAACCAAAAGAAAGTTAATGTTGCCATGCTCCAAGAGACCCATACAGATGAGAATAATACAGTGCCTTGCGAAAGTATTCGGCCCCCTTGAACTTTGCGACCTTTTGCCACATTTCAGGCTTCAAACATAAAGATATGAAACTGTAATTTTTTGTGAAGAATCAACAACAAGTGGGACACAATCATGAAGTGGAATGAAATTTATTGGATATTTCAAACTTTTTTAACAAATAAAAAACTGAAAAATTGGGCGTGCAAAATTATTCAGCCCCCTTAAGTTAATACTTTGTAGCGCCACCTTTTGCTGCGATTACAGCTGTAAGTCGCTTGGGGTATGTCTCTATCAGTTTTGCACATCGAGAGACTGACATTTTTGCCCATTCCTCCTTGCAAAACAGCTCGAGCTCAGTGAGGTTGGATGGAGAGCATTTGTGAACAGCAGTTTTCAGTTCTTTCCACAGATTCTCGATTGGATTCAGGTCTGGACTTTGACTTGGCCATTCTAACACCTGGATATGTTTATTTGTGAACCATTCCATTGTAGATTTTGCTTTATGTTTTGGATCATTGTCTTGTTGGAAGACAAATCTCCGTCCCAGTCTCAGGTCTTTTGCAGACTCCATCAGGTTTTCTTCCAGAATGGTCCTGTATTTGGCTCCATCCATCTTCCCATCAATTTTAACCATCTTCCCTGTCCCTGCTGAAGAAAAGCAGGCCCAAACCATGATGCTGCCACCACCATGTTTGACAGTGGGGATGGTGTGTTCAGGGTGATGAGCTGTGTTGCTTTTACGCCAAACATAACGTTTTGCATTGTTGCCAAAAAGTTCGATTTTGGTTTCATCTGACCAGAGCACCTTCTTCCACATGTTTGGTGTGTCTCCCAGGTGGCTTGTGGCAAACTGTAAACGACACTTTTTATGGATATCTTTAAGAAATGGCTTCCTTCTTGCCACTCTTCCATAAAGGCCAGATTTGTGCAGTATACGACTGATTGTTGTCCTATGGACAGAGTCTCCCACCTCAGCTGTAGATCTCTGCAGTTCATCCAGAGTGATCATGGGCCTCTTGGCTGCATCTCTGATCAGTCTTCTCCTTGTATGAGCTGAAAGTTTAGAGGGACGGCCAGGTCTTGGTAGATTTGCAGTGGTCTGATACTCCTTCCATTTCAATATTATCGCTTGCACAGTGCTCCTTGGGATGTTTAAAGCTTGGGAAATCTTTTTGTATCCAAATCCGGCTTTAAACTTCTCCACAACAGTATCTCGGACCTGCCTGGTGTGTTCCTTGTTCTTCATGATGCTCTCTGCGCTTTAAACGGACCTCTGAGACTATCACAGTGCAGGTGCATTTATACAGAGACTTGATTACACACAGGTGGATTCTATTTATCATCATTAGTCATTTAGGTCAACATTGGATCATTCAGAGATCCTCACTGAACTTCTGGAGAGAGTTTGCTGCACTGAAAGTAAAGGGGCTGAATAATTTTGCACGCCCAATTTTTCAGTTTTTTATTTGTTAAAAAAGTTTGAAATATCCAATAAATTTCGTTCCACTTCATGATTGTGTCCCACTTGTTGTTGATTCTTCACAAAAAATTACAGTTTCATATCTTTATGTTTGAAGCCTGAAATGTGGCAAAAGGTCGCAAAGTTCAAGGGGGCCGAATACTTTCGCAAGGCACTGTAAATCTGAGAGGATTCAGGATTGGGAAGGGGAGGTTATTTGTAGATGGTAGAATTGTAGTATTTGTTAATATTTATGCACCAAACGATGAGAGAGAGAGGTGCTGTTTTTTCAGACTTTCAATGGAGTTCTAGCCCAGAGTCAGACTGAAGAAGTGGTTTTATTAGCTGGTAATTTTAATTGTACAGTTGACGACAAGCTAGACAGAAATAGCCCAGAGCCTCACCCCAGGTCAGTTCAGGAGCTGGTTAGTGTTTTAACAGCACATGATATGGAGGATGTGTGGAGAGTAATGAATCCTGATGTTAAGCACTATACCTGGGCTAAGGGGAGCCATGAGAATATATGTTTAGCTCGACTAGATACATTTGATGTGTTGAAGCATCATTTAAATTATTTTTCTAAATGTACTATTCATCCCACAGGTCTATCTGATCATAGTTTGCTCAGTCTGAATATGATTATCCATACTGAATGTGTTTATTCTTCCTATTGGCATTTTATACTAAACTTTTAAAAGACTTCTTTTATGAACAATGAAAGGCAGAAAGGGGCTTTTTTTTATCAATAAGGCAATGGTGGGACGTGAGTAAAGTTCAGACCTGACTGTTCTGTCAACAGTACACTATGAATGCTACAAAGAGCACTAGCGAGGCGACGAGAGAGCTGGAGGAGGATATCACTGAACTCCATAGGGCTCTGACAGAGGAGTTCATTTTTCTGGAGAGATGTGTGCTGGCTATAGTGGAGGTGGGGGGCTGTCAGAACAAGCCAAGCTGACAGAGGAGTTCATTTCTCTGGAGAGATGTGTGCTGGCTATCGGGGAGGTGAGGGGCTGTCAGAACAAGCCAAGCTGACAGAGGAGTTCATTTCTCTGGAGAGATGTGTGCTGGCTATCGGGGAGGTGAGGGGCTGTCAGAACAAGCCAAGCTGACAGAGGAGTTCATTTCTCTGGAGAGATGTGTGCTGGCTATCGGGGAGGTGGGGGGCTGTCAGAACAAGCCAAGCTGACAGAGGAGTTCATTTCTCTGTTTTCTGTCACCCCTGGCAACCCTACTGTATTTACATGTAACTCTCCACAATAGTGCGCAATAGATTTTACACCTCAGTGTGCAGAATGTAATCCAGCTCTCTTCTTTTCACAGAGTCTGTAAAGCGAGAGGTCCTTAAATCAGGTATGTAGAGTGTGTGGAAATCCACAGCCTGACTCACCCCAGCACAGCCCTGCTGGTTAGTGTGTGCTACACATCTTCTGAACTGTAGAAAGTACAGGAGGAGTGATTGTAAAATAATGCTCTCTTTATTTCTGTGTTCTAGAATGGAAGTGGATCCTCAGCTCAGCAGGTATGTGTCTCTTCAATGGATTCCTTTCACAGTGGAGGGTAAAAGAACAGCGAGGAGCCCCGTCTCACTCACTGTGTTTACATCTATATTTACATTGTGCCCCATTTAAACCTCTGTGCACTCCCAGCTCAGCTAACGCCAGCCTTGTGTGCCTCCCAAAGGAAACACTGAAAAGGAGAGGAGAAAGTGTGTTTAGTTATAATGCCCCAGATTGTGTACTCACTGTGAAGTGAAGATCACATGTAGACACTGCAGGGGTCCATATGTTACACTTTGACATGCAGCTAGAGAACTGCTGATCTGATTGTGATGAAACTTGGTACAGACATTCATTATACACATTATTAAGAGCATCACAATCTGGAGCCTGTCTGCACCTCTCCTCTCATGAGTGTACCCCTCCCTCTATCCTTCTCTCCTCTCCTCTCCTCCTCAGTGGGGATGCATATCCCAGTGTATACTCGAGGCAGGGCTTCTGATTGTCAGTGTTTTACCCGACTTTTCTACTCTGCTTTAAGAATTCATCTGATCCCTGTGAAGCAGTTTGTGTCTCTCAATCACAACTGAGAAACGTGTTCATAGTAAACTTGATTCATTCTGTGAAACAACTAAATGGGCTTTTCAATCAGCCAAGCCTTCATTTTCATTACAAGCAGGACATGCAAACGAGATCGCGACATGTTAATAAGAGACTCCTCTTTATTAAAGCTAGAATGAACAATACAGTATTTTATGCTGGACTCACTTTATTACAATCGCTGTGCGTGACTGTATTGACATTAATAAAGAGGAGTCGCTTCTGCTTTGAAATGAAAAAGTAAGACTTACGATTTAAAAGCCCATTTAGTAGAAAAAATATATATAAATTCAATCAGTTGTACAGTTGTGATTGAGAAGCATGAATTGCTTAAATTCTTAAGGAGATGAGAAAACTCAGGATGAAAAAACAGAAATCCGAAGCCCTAATTATGTTTATGTGCAAATACCCCTCCTCTCCTTCCCTTATACATTCCCTCTCTCCTCTCCCTCCCTCTGCTCTCCCTCCCCTCTCTCCTCTCCTATCCCCCTCCTTCTCTCTCTCCTCTTCTCTCCCTCTCCCCTCTACCTCTCCTCTCCCCCTCCTCTTCCTCCCTCTCCATCCCTCTCCTCCTCTCCTCTTGTT